>NW_028261384.1:138802689-138904781 GCF_051295495.1 Thamnophis sirtalis | reverse complement strand
GCCATGATAGCCTCCATACAAAGCGAGCGAGACAATGCGTCCTTTACACAAAGGGTGTGTGTGTGTGTGTGTGTGTGTGTGTGTGTGGTGGTGACGGTGGTGGCTGTGTCACAATTATAGGAAATAATCCCAATTTCCTTCCAAAGGCTGGAGAAATTCAGACAGGGCTAATATTCGAAGTGAGGCCCGGTTGCAAAAAAATTCTCGTCCGATTTGTGGTGGTGGGTTTTTTTACGGCATTTCGCGGGATCCCATACCGTATTTTCCCCAAAATAAGACAGGGTCTTGTCTTCTTTTGAGCCCCGAAATAAGCGCTTGGCCTTATTTTCGGGGAGGTCTTATTATTTTTGAGGTGCAAGAAACGGCGAGTGTGGTCAACTCATGGCTGCCATATTTTCCAGGAGGGCTTATTTTCCAGGGGAGGGCTTATTTTGGCGCATGTGCTCAAAAGCCCGATTGGGCTTATTATCCATGGGAGGGCTTATTTTGGGGGAAACAGGGTAATTCCTGGACCGAACGTCCGTGGTTTGCTGGCGGGAATGGCTGGGTTTATATTTTCGATTTGTCTCAACTGCTGACCCGTTCGACAGAAATCAGCCCCGCGATCCGAAACTTTCTCCTGTTCTTTGACAGGTCTAACGCTGACCCTGTTTCCCCAAAATAGACCTCCCCGGATAATAAGTCCTTTTGAGTGCATGCGCTAAAATAAGCCCATCCCCCAAAATATTGCAACACGGGAGCAGCCATGAGGTGACCACGCTCTCCGCCTCCTGCACCCCCAAAATAATAAGACCTCCCTGAAAATAAGGCCAAGCGCTTATTTCTGGGGGGTCAAAAGAAAATATGACCCTGTCTTATTTTCGGGAAATCACGGTACGAACCAGACATACAATCCAACTTGATTTCCAACCGCCAATATTTAACACCGTGATGAGGGGCGTGTGTAACTCCCCCCCCCTCTTCGAAAGTCACCGAATTGATTTAAAAAAAGACGAGCTTTCTACGCATCGTGCGATACCAATAGGAGAGAGTGTGTGGGTAGCTCGGTTCACCGACAAAAGGGCAAATGACAAACTGCGCCCAACTAAACCGCAGTGACAAAACCGCGTGTTCTAAAACGCTCCGACGAATGAGCGCTGAGTCGCGCCGACGACAGCGCGGCGACAGAAGCGCGCTGTAAAACTAAACCTAACCCTAACCCTAAACCTAACCCTAAACCTAACCCTAAACCTAACCCTAAACCTAACCCTAACCCTAAACCTAACTCTAAACCTAACCCTAAACCTAACCCTAAACCTAACCCTAAACCTAACCCTAAACCTAACCCTAAACCTAACCCTAAACCTAACCCTAAACCTAAACCCTAAACCTAAACCTAAACCTAACCCTAAACCTAACCCTAACCCTAAACCTAACGCTAAACGTAACGCTAACCCTAACCCTAACCCTAAACCTAACCCTAAATCTAACCCTAACCTAACCCTAAACCTAACCCTAAACGTAATGCTAACCCTAACCCTAACCCTAAACTTAACCCTAAATCTAACCCTAAACCTAAACCTAAACCTAACCCTTACCTTAACTTAAATCGCCCTTCTGCCGACACGCTGTTGTAAATCGCCCTTCTGTTGACGCGCTGTTGTCGACGTGCTGTTGTCGGCGCGTTGATGACGTCGCGGTTTTTAACAACGCGGTTTAGTCGGGCGCGGTTTTGTCATTCGCCCTTTTGTCGGGTCACGGGGTAGCTCAGGGTTGAACTGCGGGGTGCTTGGTGCTCTCTGAGCTTGGTGGTTTTCTCGCGAGACGTTTCAGGACCAAAGTGGGTAACATCATCAATGCTAGAAGGGAAGGAGGTTTGGAAGGAGGAGGAGGAGAAGTACTGTAGGTTCTTAGTGGATTCTGAGCTTGGTGGTTTTCTCGAAGACGTTTCATCACCCAACTAGGTAACCTCATCAGTGATAGAAGGGAGTGAGATTTGCAGAGTGGAGGAGAAGGGGAGAAAGAGAAAGCGAAAGAGGGAAGAGGGCTGTGGCTTGGTGCTCTCCGAGCTGGATGGTTTCCTCGCAGACATTTCCTTACCAAGCTAAGTAACATCCTCAGTGCACCATACAATGCAAGGAATGGAAGATGTTACTTAGTATGGTCGTAAGACATCTGCGAGAAAAAACACCAAGCTCACCGAGCAGCAAGGAGCCCTCCCCAATAATACAGCCTTAACATATGACACTTGGCGGCTTGCAATCCCCGAGTGATGCATGCAGGAGGGGCGATAAATGTGAACCTCCACCCGCCGAGGCAGTCTACCTCCCAACACCAGATTACATGGCCAAAGTATCTTCAGAAAACTCTCGCTACTCCTCTACCAAAGGTGGTATTCGGCCAGTTTGGACCAGTTCAGACAAAATGGAAAATCGCGGAAATCCTATTTAGGCATGTTTTTGAGGCCGGACGCATGCGCGGAAGGGGTGCGCGGAAGGGGGGGGCAAACCGGTGGTAACAAAATATGAAACCCACCGCTGTCCGCTACAATAATTTAAACCCTCAAATTATTTTGCTTCCCCCCCGGATTAAGAATGAGGGATCTGTGGCTTCCCAGATGTTGACGGAAGGAGATCTGTAGCTTTCCAGATGTTGATGGCGGGCAAGATCCCTTTTGCACGTGGGTCTCACCACCTCGTAAAGCTACGGGGGATTACAGCCCCTGTAATCTCCAGATGGGCATTGTAGTCCTTAACTCCCTTTTGGGAGACAGCCGGCCGAGGAAATCTCATTTTTCACCGTCGACTTTCCGTCAATTCTTGTTCCAACGAACGGCGGAATATTTGAATATCAATTTTCTTTTCTTTCCCCCACGCTGGAATTGTAATCCGATGTTGTGTTCTTTGGAGCGAGGGAACGGCGGTGAATATTTGTGCGTGGGTTACAGGTTTCATGAACGTGAGAACCTGTTCATCATGCAAAATAAGGGGCAGGGGTCGGATTCAGCCGGTTTGGGATGGTTCGCGCGAACCGGTTCACTCCGATAATTACCGCCTTGCAACTTTACTTATCCGTATCCTCTCTGCTGATTTGTGCGGCCGAGTGGATTGCTGCGGCGGAGCAAGCGATCCCGAAATGGTTGTTAAATCAGAAGGATCCCGCCACTGATTGGAGGAGTGGGGGGGATCAAAACATTGCATCACCAATTTGCAAAAACTCTGTCCTCCTTTAACGTAGTTCCTACTTAAGGCCTACACAATAATACTACTAATAAAGAAGGCATTAAAAACTGCACAACGACAAGCACACAACAGCCGCAAGGAAGGGTGGTTCGTCCCCTGTGGCTCAACACTTTACGGTGTTGCGGGGGGGGGGAGCTAGAAAAAAAATAACTTAAAAAAGCCCCCGTCTCTACATGTAGTCCTCAACTTACAACGTTCATGTAGTGATGGTTGAAAGTTACGATGGCACTGAAAAAAAAGGGATTTTTCACGTTTATGACCGAGGAGGAGGCACCTCCAGTGGTCACGTGGTCAAATTCAGACGCTTGGCAATTGATTCGTAGTTATGACGATCGTAGGATCCCGGGGGTCATGGCGACTTTCCGACAAGCAAAGTCCAAGGAGGAAGCTGGATTCACTTAATGACCGTGTCGCTAACTGAATGACCCCAGGGATTCACTTCTAATGGCGGCAAGAAAGTTCGTAAAATGGGGCAAAGTTCACTTAATGACTGTCTCGCTTAGCCACAGAAATGTGGGGGCCGAATTGCGGTTGTAAGTTGAGGACTTTTGTAAACCTCAGGAGAAAGCATCATGCAAGCAAAGAGGAAAGCATTAAAAAAAGAGGGGGGGGGAATTGTGATATGATAACACAGGCAGTCCCCGACTTATAAGCATTCTTAGAGTGACCGTTCAACGTTACGACAATGAAAAAAGGAATTTACCGCCGGTCCTCACACTTACAACGGTTGCAGCATCTTGTGTGCGTCCCGTGATCCCCATTTGTGACCTTCCCAGCTGGCTTCTGACATGAAGAGTCAATGGAGGAAGCGGGATTCACTTAGCGACCACTTGATTCTCTTAACGACAGCGGAGATTTGCTTAAGGGTGGTGAAAAGAGGTCATATTAAAACCAGGCGTGACTCACTTAACAACCAACTTGTTTAACAGTGGGAATTCTGATCCTAATTATGGTCATAAGTCCAGGACTACACACACACACACAGAGACATACACAAAGTGTGTGCGTGTGTGTGTATGCGTGTGTGTATGTGTGTATCTGGATTCTGGATAGATCTTATTTTCGGGGAGTATGTATGTATGTATGTATGTATGTATGTATGTATGTATGTATATTATTTTTGGAGAATGTATGTATGTATGCATGTATGTATATTGTATGTATGTATGTGTATTATTTTTGGAGAATGTATGTATGTATGTATGTATGTATGTATGTATGTATGTTATTTTTGGAGAATGTATGTATGTATGTATATTGTATGTATCTATGTATACTTATTTTTGGAGAATGTATGTATGTATGTATGTATGTATGTATGTATGTATGTATGTATATTATTTTTGGAGAATGTATGTATGTATGTATGTATGTATGTATGTATGTATATTATTTTTGGAGAATGTATGTATAGTATGTATGTATATTATTTTGGAGAAGAATATGTATGTATGTATGTATATTGTATGTATGTATGTATAATTTTGTGGAGAATGTAATGTATGTATGCATGTATGTATGTATATTATTTTGGAGAATGTATGTATGTATATGTATATTATTTTTGGAGAATGTATGCATGCATGTATGTATGTATGTATATATTTTTGGAGAATGAATATGTATGTATGTATGTATGTATGTATGTATATGTATGTATGTATATTGTATGTATGTATGTATATTATTTTTGGAGAATGTATCTATGTATATTATTTTTGGAGAATGTATGTATGTATGTATGTATGTATATTGTATGTATGCATGTACATTATTTTTGGAGAATATATGTATGTATGTGTGTATGTATGTACATATGTATGTATATTATTTTTGGAGAATGCATGTATGTATGTATCTACATTATTTTGGGGAATATATATCCAGATAATAAGCCCTATCGAGCTTTGAGTGCATGCGCTAAAATAGCAGCCAAGAGGTTACCACGCTCGCCGCCCCCTGCACCTTAAAAATAATAACACCCCCCCCCCCCCAAAAAAATAAGGGCAAGTGCTTATTTCGTGTGTGTGTGTGAAAATAAAATAAATATATGTATATAAATATATAATTAATGTACAGTATAAAAAATCTAAATTTCAAGTGAAAGAGCAGAGCACATACGTGTTAAGTAGCATGTTCAAGGACACACATAATTCTGGCCAAAAAAGAACACCTGGGATTTTTCTCCTGTGTCATTATCACACGTGCCTACAGACAGTCCTTGACTTACGACCCCAATTGAGCCCCATGTTTCCGTTGCTAGTGAGACATTGGTTAAGTGAGTTTTCCCCCCTAATTCACCACCTTTCTTGCCAGAGTTGTTAAAGTGAATCAAGATAGCGACTGGGTCGTTCAGTGAATCTGCTTTCCCTGTTGACTTGGCTTGTCACATGATCCCTGGCGGGACCTGCCACCGTCATAAGTATGAATCAGCTGCCAAGCATCCAAATTTCAATCGCTGCGACCACGGGGATGCTTCAGTGGTCATAAGTGTGAAAAACGGTCGTAAGTCCCTTTTTCCCATGCCTGTGGAAATTTGAACGGTCCCTAAATAAATGGTTGTTAAGTCAAGGACTAACAATAATGGTGCCGAGTCTGGATTTGCTGACTTGAACAGTGTGTGTGTGTGTGTGTGTGTGTGTGTGTGTGTGTGTGTAGTCTGTTGTGACACACAATAATTCTAGCGACACTAAAATTGTAAACTTTGCTCTTTAGTGGTGAGAAACTTCAGCTGATATTCTCCTTTTAATAATAGTCGGCAAATTCTTCGACACCCGTAAAGGCAAATCGTTTACATTTTGCATAAGGAAACATAAGTTGCTAGTCCTCATGGAGGCAAAACCGCATTTTCCCCAACGGCCTTGCGAAATGCAGACGTTAGAATGTCAAAGAGTCAGATTCCAGCTTTTTTGTTTTGTTTTAAACTCTCTTTGTATACAATTTTTGGAGGGATACGTGGCCAAAGACATAAATTGCATTTGGATGGATAAAAGCATTTTTAATGTGATTTTATTTGACACGTTTAGGGATTTAAAATGAATGTTTTGGCCCTTTCTTGTGGATTTGGATTTTTTTTAAAAAAAGCAATATATCACCATCTATCAGTTTCTGGCTAGAAATCATTGCATTTGCTAATCAGTAAGGAGAGGGGAATTTTCCCAGAGTTCCTAGTGCCGCAGCAAAGGATTCTGGGAAAATTTTCCTCATGTTAAAATCACTCAAAAAATGAAGAGAATTAATTTGGCTTTGGGCTCTTGGCAAGATAGATAGATAGATAGATAGATAGATAGATAGATAGATAGATAGATAGATAGATAGATAGATAGATAGAGATAGAGAGATAGATATAGAGAGATAGATATAGATAGAGATAGAGAGAGATATAGAGATAGAGATAGATAGATAAATAGATAGATAGATAGATAGATAGAAATAGAGATAGAGATAGAGTAGATAGATAGATAGAGATAGAGATAGAGATAGAGATAGAGATAGAGATAGAGATAGATAGATAGATGATAGATAGAGATAGAGAGAGATAGATAGATAGATAGATAGATAGATGATAGATAGATATAGAGATAGATATATATATAGAGAGAGAGATAGAGATAGATAGATAGATAGATAGATAGATAGATAGATAGATAGAGAGATAGAGATAGAGATAGAGATAGAGATAGAGATAGAGATAGATAGATATAGATAGATATAGATAGATAGATAGATAGATAGATAGATAGATAGATAGATAGATAGAGATAGAGATAGAGATAGATAGATATAGAGATAGATAGATAGATAGATAGATAGATAGATAGATAGATAGATAGATAGATAGATATAGATATAGATATAGATATAGATATAGATATAGATATAGATATAGATAGATAGAGATAGAGATAGAGATAGAGATAGAGATAGAGAGATAGATAGAGATAGAGATAGAGAGATAGAGAGATAGATAGATAGATAGATAGAGATAGAGATAGAGATAGAGATAGATAGATAGATATAGATATAGATAGATATAGATAGATAGATAGATAGATAGATAGATAGATAGATAGATAGATAGAGATAGAGATAGAGATAGAGATAGAGATAGAGATAGATAGATAGAGATAGAGATAGAGATAGATAGATAGATAGATAGATAGATAGATAGATAGATAGATAGAGATAGAGATAGAGATAGATAGAGATAGATAGATATAAGATAGAGAGATAGAGAGAGAGACAGAGACAGAGACAGAGACAGACAGAGACAGAGACAGAGACAGATAGATAGAGATAGATAGATAGATAGATAGATAGATAGATAGATAGATAGATATAGATAGATATAGATATAGATATAGATATAGATATAGATATAGATATAGATATAGATATAGATATAGATATAGATATAGATTAGAGATAGAGATAGAGATAGAGATAGAGATGAGATAGAGATAGATAGAGATAGAGATAGAGATAGAGATAGAGATAGAGATAGATAGATAGATAGAGATAGAGAGATAGATAGATAGATAGATACGATAGAGATAGATGAGATAGATAGATAGATAGTAGATAGAGAGAGAGAGAGAGAGAGAGAGAGAGAGAGAGAGAGAGAGAGAGATTCCCAGAATTCCCTAGCAGGTGTAGTTTTTTTTGAGAATTCTGGGTCTCGGCCTACACATTGCTGACTGAGGAATTCTGGAGTTGAAGTCCAGGCATTTTAAAGCTACCAAAACTGGTTGGTTAGGAACTGTAGCATACAAAAAAGTGGGGCGCGGTGGCTCAGTGTGCTAAGACGCTGAGCTTGTCAATCAGAAAGGTCGGCAGTTCGAATCCCTAGCGCCGCATAACGGAGCGAGCTCCCGTCACTTGTCCCTGCTTCTGCCAACCGGGCCGTTCGAAAAGCACGTAAAAAAATGCAAGTAGAAAAATAGGTACCACCTTGGTGGGAAGGTCACGGCGTTCCGTGCCCCTCCGGCGTTGAGTCATGCCGGCCACACGGAGACATCTTCGGACAGCGCTGGCTCTTCAGCTTTGAAACGGAGATGAGCACCAACGCCCCTAGAGTCAGGAACGACTAGCACATATATGCAAGGAGAAACTTTACCCTACAGAAATGGGACATTTTGTGTCTCATCACAACTTGCATTCCAACAAGAGAATTTTTGTACGGCTCCAACATTTTAGCATCCTCTTTCGCGCCTCCTCGACGTGACGACCGCCATCAATGTTTCCAAGCCGTAAAAACGAGTCAGGTCCCGTTTTACAACTTCTGGGGGGGGGGGGACAGATTTGTAAAGCGAATCCCTGTGGCCGCTAAGCGAATCATGCCATCGTTAAGTGAATTTGCCTCTCACGCAAACACACACAATTGATTTTGCTTGTTGGTAACCAGTTGGAAAGTTTCGCAAACGGGGATGCTGGAACTGCCACAAGGACATGTCAGTTGCTAAGCCTCTAAATTTGGATCACATGACCACCAGCCGTAGAGATGCTACAAGAGTGGTTAAGTCCGAAAAAACGGACCCAAATCGCTTTTTTTTTAACGCCGTTTAGGGGCGGTATTCACTTACCTTCCTTAACCGGTTCGCTCGTGTGAGCGTGCGTGCCCGCATGGCCACCCACACAAGCGCTTTAGCTTGAAAATGTGCCTAATTAGGACGGCATCGAATTCGGCCCCCCGCAATTTCCACTACCGGTTCGGCCGAACGGTTGCGAGCCGGCTGAATGCCACTTCTGCTTACGAGTAACTTTGAATGGGTCACGAAGCGAACTGGTTGTAAGTCAGAGACTATTTTTTCTCGACGTTCCCATCCTCAAACGAAGCATCGCGAGAACGGACTGATTCTTTGCCCTAAAGGTGTAGAGTTTCCTGCTTGAGCAGGGGGTTGGACTAGACGACCTCCCAGGCCCCTTCCGACTCTGCGATTCTTGGTCATTTTTTTAAAAAATTATTTTTATTATACAGTTTTCTTCATTTTACATCTTTCATTTCATCTTTATGACAACTTTATACCAGTTTATATCCACAGTTTTTGTTTTGTTACATATAGGACTATATATACATTATGTCGTTATCATTCTAGGTATATTTTACATTTTTGTAACATCCTATCTTTATATACTATTATATACAATATATCCTTCCTTCCCTCCTTCCTTCCTTCCTTCCCTCCTTTCTTTTCTCCTTCTCTCCTTCCTTCCCCCCTTCCTCTCCTCCTTCCTTCCCCCCTTCCTTCTCTCCTACATTCTTGGTCATTTGGCTGGTGTTTTGTCTCCTTGGTTGAAATCTTTCCTACGGGCCAGTGCGGTTGGTTCCGTTGAGGACTAGCAACTTGGTATTCCCACTTAAGGGGCTTAGTTCTTCGAGGTTTTTCTGCAAGCCCCCGAAACAGAATAACGAGAATGTTAAGGCAAAAATCACCCTTGTTTGTTTTGCATTTTTTATTCTGTTCTTCAGCTGTTTTCTCCAGTTGCGTCTTCATTTTGCAGAAATTCATTTTGCAAGAAATAAAAGAATGGAGCTCCCAAATCCTTTTTATTTATTTTCAAACAGGGCCCAGTCCAGAGAACCTTGCTGGAAAAGCTTACATATTTGTGCCCTCCCTCCCTCCCTCCCTCCCTCCCTCCCTCCCTCCCTCTCTCTCTCTCTTTCTCTCATTCTCTCTCTCTCTCCCTCCCTCTCCTCTTTCTCTCTGTATCCCTCTTACTCTTTCTCTGTATCTCTCGTCTTTGTATCTGTATTTCTTTCTCTCTCTCTCAATCTGTATCTCTTTCTGTATCTCTTTCTCTCTGTCTCTCCCTCTCTGTATCTCTTTTTCTCTTCTTTCTCTGTATTTCTTTCTCTCTCTCTCTCGCTCTCTCCCTCACCCCCTCTCTCTCCACTTTCTCTCTGTATCCCTCTTACTCTTTCTCTGTATCCCTCTCTCTCTTCTCTCTCTTCTCTTTCTCTCTGTATCTGTATTTCTTTCTCTCTCTCTCATTCTATCTTTCTTTCTTTATCTTTCTCCTCTTTCTCTGTATTTCTCTCTCTCTCTGTATCTCTCTC
Organism: Thamnophis sirtalis; assembly: GCF_051295495.1. NCBI lineage: Eukaryota > Metazoa > Chordata > Lepidosauria > Squamata > Natricidae > Thamnophis > Thamnophis sirtalis. Next base: position 138,894,503 of record NW_028261384.1, on the reverse strand, counting down.
CTTTCTCTCTGTATCTCTCTTACTCTCTCTCTCTGTAGCTCTGTATCTCTCTCTCTGTATCTCTCTCTCTGTATCTCACTGTCTCTGTATCTCTTTCTCTCTATCTCTGTATCTCTTTCTGCATCTTTTTCTCTCTCCTCTTTGTATCTTTCTCTCTCTCTCTCTTTCTCTCTCTTTCTCTCTGTGTGTGTCTCTCTCTGTATCTCTCTGTATCTCTTTCTCTCTGTCTTTGTATCACTCTTTCTGTATCTCTTTCTCTCTCCTTTTTCTCTCTATTTTCTCTCTCTCTATTTCTTTCTCTTTCTCTCTCTCTCTCTGCATCTCTCTTTCTCTCTCCTTTTTCTCCCTCTATTTCTTTCTTTCTCTGTGTCTGTATCTCTCTTTCTCTCTCTGTGTATCTCTCTTTCTCTCTCTCTGTATCTCTTTTTCTCTGTATCTCTCTTTCTGTATCTCTTTCTCTCTCCTTTTTCTCTCTGTATTTCTCTCTCTCTCTCTCTCTCTGTATCTCTTTCTCTGTCTTTGTATTTCTCTTTCTGTATCTCTTTCTCCTCTTTCTCTCTGTATTTCTCTCTCTCTCTCTCCTTTCTCTCTGTATCTCTCTTTCTCTCTCTCTGTATCTCTGTATCTCTGTATCTCTCTATTTCTGTATTTCTTTCTCTCTCCTCTTTGTATCTTTCTCTCCTTTCTCTCTGTATCTCTCTTTCTCTGTATTTCTTTCTCTCTCTCTCTTTCTTTCTCTCTCTCTCTCTCTGTATCTCTCTCTGTCTCTCTCTCTCTCCTTTTTCTCTGTATGTCTCACTCTGTCTCTCTTTCTGTATCTCTCTCTCTCTCTTTACACTCCCTATAATGAATGCAATATCCCAGACTGCCATCTTTGATGGTGTTTTTTTTTTTTTTTTGCAATTGGCTTTAAATTGTAATGCCCTTGGAGAGGACATAACCTCATATCACAACCGGGCACGCATGCGCCAGCCAGCCAGCCAGCCAGCCACGCATACAGGCGCCTACACAATCCTCGGCCAAGCCCATTTGGGGCTCTTCCCCTCCAAGATTGAGCAAAACTCACCTTTTCCCACCTTACCAAAAAAAAACCAACAACCCTGATATATAGGAAGTTCAGCTCCAGGTCTTAAAGGGACAGACCTATTTTAGGCAGGAGATCAGAGAGAGAGAGAGAGAGAGGATAGATGATAATAGAGATAGATGATAGATGATAGATAGATAGATAGATAGATAGATAGATAGATAGATAGATAGATATTGATAGATAGATAGATAGATAGATAGATAGATAGATAGATAGATAGATAGATAGATAGATAGATAGATAGATAGATAGATAGATTAATAGATAGATAGATAGATGATAGATGTTAGAGAGAAAGAGGATGGATAGATGATAGATAGATGATTGATAGATAGATAGATAGATAGATAGATAGATAGATTAATAGATAGATAGAGGATAGATAGATGATAGATGTTAGAGAGAAAGAGGATGGATAGTGGATAGATAGATTAGATAGATGAGGGAGAAAGTGTGAGGTTAGATGATAAATAAATATATATAGATTATCTATACTCTCTTATCTATATTAATCTATCATCTATCTATATCTATTAATCTAGCTAACCCCCCCTCTTGCTCTCTCTCTCTCTCTCTCTCTCTCTCTATCATCTATCTCTTATCTATTAATCTATCATTATCTATCTATTGGGAGGATGGATAGATATGAGAAAGAGAGGGGATAGATTAGTAAATATAGATAGATGATAGATTAATAGATAAGAGGGAGGATAGATGATAAAGAGAGACAGAGAGAGAGTATAGAGATGATAGATTAATAGATAGATAAGAGAGAGGATAGATGATAAAGAGAGAGAGAGTATAGAGATGATAGATTAATAGATAGATAAGAGAGAGGATAGATGATAGAGAGCGAGAAAGAGAGAGTATAGAGATGATAGATTAATAGATAAGAGAGAGGATAGATGATAAAAAGAGAGAGAGAGAGAGAGAGTATAGAGATGATAGATTAATAGATAGATAAGAGAGAGATAGAGAGATGATAGAGAGAGAGTATAGGGATGATAGGTTAATAGATAGATAAGAGAGAGGATAGATGATAAAGAGAGACACACACACAGAGAGAGGATAGAGCTGATAGATTAATAGATAGATAAGAGAGAGGATAGGTAGATGATAGAGAAAGAGAGAGAGAGGATAGATGATAGACAGAGAGAGGGTAGATGATAGATTAATAGATAGGTGTAAATAGGTTAGATAGATGACTGACAGACAGACAGACAGAAAGACAGAGAGGATAGAGTAACAGAGATAGATTAGATGAGATAGATAGATAGATAGATAGATAGATAGATAGATAGATAGATAGATAGATAGATAGATAGATATAGATGCAAATAATACACTTAAGAACCTGTAGTTGTGGGTTTTTTTACATGCCTCCCCTCCCTGCAAGGCAACAAGGGATCTAGTGTGGGGAGGGGAGGTTGCAGGGAGGGCGGGGAGAAGGGAAAGCCAAGCCCACCTACCCAAAAGCTCCTTTTTGGGGGGAGAAACCCCTCCTCCCCAAAGTGCATTTATTGGCTTTATTATGGTGGCAACGGATCATCCTCGCCTGTTATTGCGCGGTCTCTTTCAGGGAGGGGGGAAGGAGGAGGAGGAGGAGGAGGAGGAGGAGCAAAGGTGCGTGGCTTCCCCCCGCCCCCTTCTCTCCAAAGCTAGAGGGTGCCCCAGGCGAGCCATCTCCTCCTCCTCCTCCTCCTCCTCCTCCTCCCCCTCTTCTCTCCCCTCCCTCCCCATTGTATGCAAATCGGATGCAAAATAGCGACCCTTTTCAACGCGCGGCGGGATTAAACAAAAGCGAAAGTGGAGGCGGGGTGGGGGGGGGGGAGCGCGACACCTCGCGTCTCTATCTTTCGCCTAGAGCCCCCCAGCGTGGCTTTGCAAAGCATCCTTTCCCTCCCCTCTCCTCCCTTCTCTCTCTCTCTCTCTCTCTCTCTCTCTCTCCCCTTTGGGGAAGGGGAAATAAAACGCGATATTGGGGAGGGGGAGGGGAGAGGCGAGCCTCTCGCAACCCCCCCCCCACAAATCTTGCAGGGCAGCGCCCCCTTAAAATAAAAAAAGGGGAGGGGGGTGCAGCCTGCCCGAAGTCTCCTTGAAATGCTGGTGGGTTTTGTTTTATTTTATTTGCAAATATTGGGGAGGGGGCTTGGGGGATTTGGAGGGGGGGGTGAGTGAGTCCCATTGCAGGGAGGGGAGGGGGAAGGGGAGCAGCCCGGCCCCGGCCCCTCCCCCCCTCCCCTCCAAGCCACCCACCCCACCCCACCCCCGCTGCGCAGAGTAATTTAAAGCGGCGCCTGTCACCGCGCTCCGCGTTTTATTGACTCGCGCTGCCTCCCTGTCACCCCGCGACATTAATCTCCCCGTTAATCGCCCTGCCGGAGAGACCCCCCCTCTTTTTTTTCTCTCTCTCTCCCTCCCTCCCCTGCTGCAGCCCCCGCCCGTCCTGCCGGCACGCCACATGGGCTCGATTGGCCCCCTTCCTCCCCCCCTCACCAAATAAAGTCGCTTCTCTTTCTTTCGTCTTTCATTTCTTTCTCCCTCTCTCCTTCCTTCCTTCTCTTTCTTTCTCTCCTTTCTTTTTCTTTCTCCCTCCTTCCTTTCTTTCTCTCCTTCCTTTCTCTTTCTCTCCCTTCTTTTTCTTTCTCCCTCTCTCTCTCGCCTTTATTTCTCTTCCTTTCTCCCTCTGTCTCCTGCCTTCCATTCTCTTTCTTTCTCTCCCTTCTTTTTCTCTCCCTTTCTCCTTCCTTCTTTTTCCCTCCTTCCTTCCTCTTTCTTTCTCTCCTTTCGTTCTCTTTCTCTCTCTTTTTCTTTCTCCCCTGCTCTCTCCTTCCTTCTTTCTCTCCCTTCTTTTTCTTCCTCCCTCTCTCCTTCCTCTTTCTCCCTTATTTTTCTTCCTCCCTCTCTCCTTCCTCTTTCTCTCCCTTATTTTTGTTCTTCCTCTCCCTCTCTCCTTCCTTCCTCTTTCTCTCTCCCTTCTTTTTATCTCTCCCTCTCCTTCCTTCTTTCTTTTTCTCTCTCCCTTCATTCTCTTTTTCCCCCTCTCTCATTTATTTCTCTTTATTTCTCCTTCTGTCTCCTTCCTTCCTTTCTCTTTCTTTCTCTCTCCCCTTTTTCTTTCCCCCTTTCTCCTTCCTTCTTTCTCCCTCCTTCCTTCCTTTCTCTTTCTCTCCCTTCTTTTTCTTTCTCCCCTGCTCTCTCCGTCCTTTTTCTCTCTCCCTTCTTTTTCTTTCTCCCCCACTCTCTCCGTCCTTCCTTCTTTTTCTCTCCCTTTTTCTTTCTCCCTCTGCCTCTCTCCTTCCTCTCTCTTTCTTCCTCTCTCCCTTCTTCTTCCCTCTCTCTCCTCTCTCCTTCCTTCCTTCCTTTTTCTTTCTTCCTTTCCTCTTTTGTTGCAACGGCCAGCCACGGACCTCGCCCTTCCCCTTCTCTCGGTCATCCCCCGCTTTGTCCTTCCTCCCCCCTCCTCATCCTCCTTCGCCCAGGATATACGCGCTTCCCCAGTCCCAACACCCCACCCCACCCCCAGATCCGCGGGGTTTGCACCAGAGCGCCCGCGGCTCGGGCAATGCCCGCTTGATACCCCCTTCCGATTGTGTCTGCTGTGGTTGTGGGTGTCTGCACGGCGCGTGCAGGCATGTATAGTGTCCATCGGGTGCGTGCACGGCAGTATAGCGTGCATAATGCACGCGTGCCTATATAGCACGCCTTCCGTTGCACCCGTGCATACATCCCGCACGTATGGACGGGTAGTTTTGCCATCACAATGCATCGCATGTTTGCCGCACACGGCGCGGGCCTGGGTGCCAAGCGTGCACAAGGTTGCACGCGCGCATGTACAGAGCGCCTGGGTCGCCTACACGTGAACAAGAGCCTTGCCTCGACTCTGCGCTCCATGCACGCCCGTCCTACACAAGGCACTTGGGGGTTGTTTTCGCGTGTCGTTTCCCCCAATGCCCTTCCCTTTGCACGTGGCTCTTCCACGCGTGGGGGGGAAGTGAGATCCAGAAACACGCGCGTGCCCACACGCACACACACATGCGTGGGTCTGGCTGGTCTTATTCCTTTTCTCTCTGTGTGTCTCTCTCTCCATCCTTCTTTCCTCTCTCTCCATCCTCCTTTTCTCTTTCTCTCCATCCTCCTTTTCTCTTTTTCTCCATCCTCCTTTTCTTTTTCTCTCCATCCTTTTTTCTCTCTTCATCCTCCTTTTCTCTCTCTGCATCTTTCTTTCCATCCTTCCCTCTCTCTCCATCCTCCTTTTCTCTCTCTCTCCATCCTCCTTTTCTCTCTCTCCATCCTTCTTTCCATCCTTCGTCTCTCTCCATCCCCCTTTTTTCTCACTCCATCCTCCTTTTCTCTTTCTCTTCCTTTTCTCTCTCTGCATCCTTCTTTCCATCCTTCGTCTCTCTCCACCCTCCTTTTCTCTTTCTCTCCATCCTCCTTTTCTCTCTCTCTTTCTCCATCCTCCTTTTCTCTCTCTGCATCCTTCTTTCCATCCTTCGTCTCTCCCCATCCCCCTTTTTTCTCACTCCATCCTCCTTTTCTCTTTCTCCTCCTTTTCTCTCTCTGCATCCTTCTTTCCATCCTTCGTCTCTCTCCACCCTCCTTTTCTCTTTCTCTCCATCCTCCTTTTCTCTCTCTCTTTCTCCATCCTCCTTTTCTCTCTCTGCATCCTTCTTTCCATCCTTCGTCTCTCCCCATCCCCCTTTTTTCTCACTCCATCCTCCTTTCTCTTTCTCCTCCTTTTCTCTCTCTACATCCTTCTTTCCATCCTTCGTCTCTCTCCACCCTCCTTTTCTCTCTCTCTCCATCCTCCTTTTCTCTCACCATCCTCCTTTTCTCTCTCTCCTTCGCCATCCTCCTTTTCTCTCTCTGCATCCTTCTTTCCATCCTTCGTCTCTCCCCATCCCCCTTTTTTCTCACTCCATCCTCCTTTCTCTTTCTCCTCCTTTTCTCTCTCTACATCCTTCTTTCCATCCTTCGTCTCTCTCCACCCTCCTTTTCTCTCTCTTCCTTTTCTCTCACCATCCTCCTTTTCTCTCTCTCCTTCGCCATCCTCCTTTTCTCTCTCTGCATCCTTCTTTCCATCCTTCGTCTCTCTCCATCCCCCTTTTTTCTCACTCCATCCTCCTCTTCTCTTTCCCCTCCTTTTCTCTCTCTGCATCCTTCTTTCCATCCTTCGTCTCTCTCCACCCTCCTTTTCTCTCTCGGCATCCTTCTTTTCCCCCCTCTCTCTCCATTCTCCTTCTCTCTCTCTCTCTCTCTCCATCCTCTTCTCACCCGCTCCGACTCCTCCACACACACGCGCGAGCCCGCGAGCCCACCCCCCCTCCGCGCGCGCGCTCCTTCCCCAACCTTTGTATGCCTGCAATAAATACGCAACAGCCCTCTAATTACGCCTCCCGCCTCCTCTTCTCCTTAATGAGACAATTTGCATCGACTAACCACCCTGCGGAAGGGGTGTGTGTGGGGGGTGGAGGGGAAGAAGCCAGCATAGAGGTGCGGAGGGGGGGGGAGATAAAAAGGGGGAGGGGGCGAGGAAAAAAAGAAGAGAGAGCCCCATTTGCTGTGGCCCCCCCTCCAAGTGGAGGAATGAACAGAAAAAAAGGGGCGGTGGGCTTCATAAGGTCTTATTTTAAGAAAAAAGAATAAATCTATTTTTAAGAGCTGCGAGAGGGGAGGAGGAGGATGAGATTGGTTTAAGCCAAAGGGGGGGGTGCTCTTTGCAGTAGATCTGAATTGGGACACCCCCCCACCTCTCAGATTGCATAAGGACCCTCCTCCCAGCGGGCTGGGGCTGCTGGGTTATGCAGTCCCGCTGCCATGTGGTTGATGGATCTCCTACCCCTGCGAAAAACGAGTTGAGGTCCTCGCATAGATAGAGCAGTCAGGTGGCTAAGGGTCTTTCCTTAAATCTCCCCCCCCCAGGCTTGGGAATTTGGGGAGGGGGGTGCGCATAGGGGGTGCGTGAAGACCATATCCGAAAACATCATTTTTTAAAAAAAAGCATCCGGGGCTGAAATTGCGACGATTTGAAACAATCACAGGAAAGAATCCGATTGATTGTCCTTTGGTTTAGCTGAGCTGCTAAACCATCATTGATTAATAAGCCAGCTTTGCAATATGTTGGCCAATGCTGGATTATTCCCCAGAATGTCCTATCACTTTGGAAATGCACCTTTTTTGGGGGGGCAATCCAACGTTTTTAGGGGTAGAATAGTAGTGGTAGTGCTGAAATTCACAATGATTCATTTAGTGGCTGTTCCAAGTTACGACAGCACTGGAAAAAGGGACTTCTGCCCATTTGTAGCATCCCCCTGAACAGGATTTACACGCTTGGTTGCCGATTCATACTTACGACCGTCGTCCTCGGTGTGTGTGTGTGTGTGTGTGACACATTCCCCTTTTGCGACGTTTTGACAAGTGGGGAAGGCTGGTTCACTTGACGATGGGGTTGCTCGCTTAACAACTGCGGGGATTCACTTAACGACAGTGGCGAGAACGGTCATAAAATGGGGCGACGCGCACTGAATCTCCCTGAACCACAAATTCAACCGCGGTCGTAAGTGGAGGACTACCTGTATTTAACCATGCGGACAGTCCCTGAGGGACGCCTGCAAGTGAGCCCAACGTTTCTGTCACAAAGCGGGACGGTCGTTAAGGGAGATTTGCGCCATGGGGTGACCTTCCTCGCCCCAGGGAATCATCCAGTCGTTAAACGAATCAGGCTCCTCCCGCAGACTTCCGCTTACTGGGAAGTTGACCGACTGTGAACACATGACCCCAGGACATTGTAACCGTCGTAAGTACGAGTCAGTCGTCAAACGGCCGAATTTAGATCCTGTGACCATGGAGATTCCGCAGGGTCGATTCTGGTTGTCGAGTGTATAAATCAGTCCTAAGTCTCATGATTTTTTTCACTTCCTGTGTAACTTTAGATGGTCGCTAAATGAATTGTTGTAAGTCGAGGACTATGACATTTCATTTAGTGACCATTCAAAGTTATAACGGCACTGGAAAAAAAATGATTTGGGGCCACGTTTTCACTGTTGTAACCTTCGTAGCATCAAACAATCAAAATTTAGATATTTGACAACCGCCTCGTACTTACGACCATCGCTGTGGCCCAAAGTCCTGTGATTCCTTTTTTTGCGACCTTCAGACCAGACGGGGCAAAGCCCGATTCGCTTAACAACTGGGTTGCTAACTTAACAACTGCAGGGATTCACTTAACAACAAGGGCGAGAAAGGTCACAAAACGGGGTGACGCTCCATTTTAACAGCAAATTCCACTGTGGTCGTACGTCGAGGACTGCCTGTATTTAACCAAACTCAATGCATTCCTCGACGTACGACCGCAACGTTTCGGTCGCTAAGCAATTCAGCCGTTAAGTGAGGTTCACCCCAATGCACATAGTGGCAAGAAAGGTCGTAAAATGAGGCAAAAACTCGTGTCTCCCTTAAAACAGCCGAAATGTTGGGCTCCATTCGGGTCGTAAGTTGAGGACTACCCGTCGCTGAAAAAGACCGTGAAGAAATTCAGATGAGAATTTAATTTTACTCTGGATTTTTTGGCGGACGAGTATTCGTTCCGGTCCAGACGTCGGAATAATTCGCCTCAGGATGTTGTGTGAAAAGAACCTAAACCTTACAAGAAAATCGGAGGTGGAATTGCTGGTTTATGTTGTTTGAGGAGAGGGGATGCTGAGGTATTTGCTGACGGACAGTTCGATTAAGAGCAATTTTAACAATCGCCAGCCAGCGGCAGGGAAACAATCAGCCGTATCGACGGAAATGGCTTTGAATACGACTTGCATTATCGGACGAGCGCAGGGAGACGGACGCGGCAGAAAAAGGACTCCCACTCCGATTTTCAAAATGACGAGCCATCCCACCTGACTGGCTTCTCAAAATTTGAAAGTTGAAGACCGACAGGGAAAAAAACAAACAAAAACAAGTTGTGTGCTGGTTAGGTCAAAAAAGTCAAAATGGAGGTCGGCACTCTGAGGGGAAAACTGAGGCGGGTTCTTAACTGCTGTGTGTTGTTGTGGTTTTTTTTTTTTTTGACAGTGTTTATTTAGGAACTCCGATAAAAACGGGACGAATGTGAGCTCCGCAGGCAGTCCTCGACTTGCGGCGATTCATTCAGTGGCCATTCAAAGTCACAACGGCGCTGGGGAAAGGGAATTTACAATAGTTTTTCATGCTTAGGACCGTTGCAGAAGTTGGGCGTTTGGCAACTAGTTTGTCTTTGTGACGTTGCCATATCCCGGGGTTGTGTGATCCCTTTTGCGATGTTCTATCAAGCAAAGTCAAGGCAGAAGTGAGATTCACTTAACAACCGGGAGAAAATGGGACTGTCACGGAGGGCCGAACTGAATTCTGCTCAATATAAATTTTAATTGCTTTATAACAAGGAGTAAATTACAGGTAGGCCTCAACCTACAACCACAATCTGGAGCCCCAGATTTTGGTTGTTCAGCGAAACGGTTATTCAGTGAATGTTGCTCCTTTTGTGTCAATGTTGTTAAGTGAATCATTTGCGGTTGATAAGATAGTAACCCGGTTGTTAAATAAATCTGGCTTCCCCCTTGACTTGGCTTGTCAGAAGGTCACAAAAGGGGATCGCCTGACCCCCGGGACACTGTGACTGTCATAAGTATGAATCAGAGGCCAAGAGTCTGAATTTTCATCACATCACCAAGGGGATGCCGCAACGGTTGTAAGTGTGAAAAACGGTCATAAGTCCCTTTTCAGTGCCTCTGTAACAGTGACTAAACGAACTGTTGTAGGTCGAGGACTGCCCGTACTAGAAAATCCATTACTAAGCAACGTGTCGTGTTGCGAGCCGTGTCTCATTTTACAACCTTGCCACAGTTGTTAAGTGAATCACTGCAGTCGTTACGCGAGTAATAATGGCTGTTAAGTGAATCTGGCTTCCCCATTGACTTGACTTGTCAGAAGGTCGCAAAAGGGGATCGCCTGACCTCGGAACACAGCGACCATCATAAGTATGAGTCAGTTGCCAAGTGTCTGAATTTGGCTCAAATGACCAAGGGGAGGCAGCAATGGTCGTAAGTGTGAAAAACGATCATGTCCCTTTTCAGTGCCGCTGGAACTTTGAACGGTCACTAAACGAACTGTCGTAAGCCGAGGACTACCTGTAGAGTTAAGGAACTGTGTATGTGAGTGAAAATACACAGAGCTGAACACCTGGGAGGACGATCAGAAATATATATTGTGCGGCACGCACACCTGTACGAGAGTCAACAATGTTAAATTTGCATTGCAAATCTCTTTCCACAAGGAACAGCTTTTTCCCGTAAGAGTCAGTCCTCGACCTACAACTGCAATTGCTACCAGAAAAACCATCATTGAGATACATCCGTGATGGCGCGCATGCCACAGGTGGCCCGCAGAGCCCTCTACGCGGGTACGCGAGCCGTCGCCCCAGTTTAGCTGTATATCGTGCAAGCGTACGTGCCTCCTGCCGGCCATCTGATTTTCGGATCTCTGCCGTGCATGAGTGGGGGGAGGGACACATGTGGGAGATGCTTGTGCATGCATAGCGGGGGGCTCATGTAGGGGGGGGGGTAGGGTGGAGCGCCCTCCCATGGCCTGTACTAGGCTCAAAATGGGGTTGGGGGAGGGGGCACACACCCATACAGATACCCCAACGGCCCGCCTTTTGTCCTAGGAGGCTGGAGGGAGGCCTACTAGGCCCAAAATGAGGCACCGAGGGTGTGGGGGGGGGGCGCTGTCCCCACGGCCCACTTTTGGTCTCAAGAGGCTGAGGGGAGGCCTACTAGGCCCAAAACAGGGCTCTGAGGATGTGTGTGGCACCATCCACACACCCCACGGTCCACTTTTGGTCTCAGGAGGCTGAGTGGAGGCCTACTAGGCCCAAAACGGGGCTCTGAGGATGTGTGTGGCACCATCCACACACCCCACGGTCCACTTTTGGTCTCAGGAGGCTGAAGGGAGGCCTACTAGGCCCAAAACAGGGCTCTGAGGATGTGTGTGGCACCATCCACACACCCCACGGTCCACTTTTGGTCTCAGGAGGCTGAGTGGAGGCCTACTAGGCCCAAAACGGGGCTCTGAGGATGTGTGTGGCACCATCCACACACCCCACGGTCCACTTTTGGTCCTAGGAGGCTGGAAGGAGGCCTACTAGGCCCAAAACGGAGCGCTGAGGATGTGTGTGGCACCATCCACCCCCCACGGCCCACTTTTGGTCCTAGGAGGCTGGAGGGAGGCCTACTAGGCCCAAAACGGGGCGCTGAGGGTGTGTGTGGTGCCCCCCCCTCACGGTCCACTTTTGGTCCTAGGAGGCTGGAGGGAGGCCTACTAGGCCCAAAACGGGGCGCTGAGGATGTGTGTGGCACCATCCACCCCCCACCCCCACGGTCCACTTTTGGTCCTAGGAGGCTGGAAGGAGGCCTACTAGGCCCAAAACGGGGCGCTGAGGATGTGTGTGGCACCATCCACCCCCCACCCCCACGGTCCACTTTTGGTCCTAGGAGGCTGGAAGGAGGCCTACTAGGCCCAAAACGGGGCGCTGAGGGTGTGTGTGGCACCCCCCACCCCCCACGGTCCACTTTTGGTCCTAGGAAGCTGGAGGGAGACCTACTAGGCCCAAAACGGGGCGCTGAGGATGTGTGTGGCACCATCCACCCACCCCCACCCCCACAGTCCACTTTTGGTCCTAGGAGGCTGGAGGGAGGCCTACTAGGCCCAAAACGGAGCGCTGAGGATGTGTGTGGCACCATCCACCCACCCCCACCCCCACAGTCCACTTTTGGTCCTAGGAGGCTGGAGGGAGGCCTACTAGGCCCAAAACGGAGCGCTGAGGATGTGTGTGGCACCATCCACCCCCCCCCCCACGGTCCACTTTTGGTCCTAGGAGGCTGGAAGGAGGCCTACTAGGCCCAAAACGGGGTGGTGAGGGTGTGTGTCGCACCCCCCATGATCCACTTTTGGTCCTAGGAGGCTGGAGGGAGGCCTACTAGGCTCAAAACGGGGTGCCGAGGGTGTGTTTGTGGCGCCAATCCCCCATAGTCCGCTTTTGGTCCTAGGAGGTTGCAGGGAGGCTGCCTAGGCCCAAAACGGGACGCTGGATGTGTTTCTGTGTGTGGCGCCAACTTTCACGGCCTGTTTTTGGTCCTAGGAGGCTGCAGGGAGGCCTAGAAGGCCGAAACGGTGGGCTGAGGGGGTGTCTGTGTGCATGTGGTGCCACCCCCCCTCATGGCCCGCTTTTGGTCCCAGGAGGATGCAGGGAGGCCTACTAGGCGCAAAACGGGGTGCGGGGTTTTGGGTCAGAACCCATGCGCAGGGGGGAGTGCACACACATTGCATTATGGGTGCGAGCGTGCCTGCTTTTGGCAGACGACAACAAAACAGTTAGCCATCGCTGAGATATATGGTTGGGATGCGAGCCATGTCTGGTTTTACAAATTGCCACGGTTGTTAAGTGAATCAGTGCAATTGTTAAATTAGTTTCTTGGTTTTTAAGTGACTCTGATTTCCCTGTGGACTTTGCTTGTCGGAAGGCCGCAAAAGGGGATCATGTGACATTGCAACTGTCGTGAATACGAGTCAGTGGCTGAGCATCTGAATTTGGATCATATGACCCTGGGGATGCTGCAACGGTCGTAAGAGTGAAAAACGGTCGTAAGTCCCTTTTTTCAGTGCAAGTTCAAAGAGTCGCTAAATGAAGTGTTGTAAATCGAGGACTACCTCTACTGGAAGATCCGTTACTAAGCAAGGCGGATGTAATGAGAGCCTTGTCTGATTTTGCTGCGATTGTTAAGCGAATCAGTGCGGTTGTTAAGTTAGCATCCCGTTGTTAAGTGAATCTGGCTTTCCCATTGACTTCGCTTGTGAGCAGATCACGAAACGGGATCATGCGACCCCGGGACACTGCGACTGTCGTAAGTGTGAGTCGGTTGCCAAGCATCCAAATTTTGATCCTGTGACCATAGGGATGCTGCGGCGGTCGTAAGTGTGAAAAAATGGCCCAAAGCCCCTTTTTTTTCAGGGCCGTTGTAACTTTGGACGGTCATGAGACGAATGGTTGTAAGTTGTGGATTGTCTGTAACCCTTCCTAACATTCCTGCGATCCGTGGATTGATTGCAAGCCACGTTAGCCAGATCACTTAAGTGTGCATTAATGGACCTGTTGGTCCTCTTGTGGTAAGATGGGATTCACATCAAGGGTGAAGTCAACTTACTTTCGCTACCAATTCGCAAGTGTGAGCCACTCAGTGGTGGGTTTTGGATTCTGTCGCAACTGGTACACTGCGATGGGGCCAGGCATCCACCACGTGCATGCGTGCTGGCACCCACCACCCGTGACGCTCCAGCTGCTCGGCGGAGCATCGCGCAGGCACCGTGTGCTGCGAGTGTGTGCGCGAATGGCCCAGTTGGGTCAAATACAGGTAAGGAGGGTGGGCGGATGGGTGAGCCCTCCGGAGCACTGTACCAGAACGGTACATGGTGCTTCCAGCAGGCACCGGTACGCCCGTACCAGGGCATACTGGCCGTAACCCACCATTGGCGCCACCTCCGCGCAGGACCTTCCACGCATGTGCAGAGTGTAAAAAATGAGACATGATGATGTCTGTGTGGGTGGGTGGAGCCTCCACCGCTACAATCAGTTTGCCCGAACTGGATAGAACTGGTCAAATTTCACACATGTTTGTCTTCTCTTGTTTTTCCTGCAGGGTCTCGGCTCCTGTGCTGAGATGATCCCTCCGTGCTCCTCCCGCCTGCACCGCCATGGATGCTCCCTCTAACTCCTCCTCCTCCTCCTCTTCCTCCTCCCACTCCTCCGCTTCTGTCCCCCCGGCAGACGGACAGGATGACCGGGCCGCGGTTCGGCCTGCTCAGGGCTCTCCTGCCTTGCCACCCACCAAAGAACCCCCCCTCCGGGACCCTCCCTCTTCCCCCTCGTCCCATCCCGATGATGTCATGAGACCCTGTGCCAGCAGCCAAGCTGCCGCGCTTGGCTTGGCCAAGTTCCCTGCCGCCGTCTCGTCTACCCCACAGCTTCAAGCGGACCCCAGCCTGTCCTTGTCAAATCTGCCCTCTTTCCCTCGAGGCCCGCCGCTGGCCGAAGATGGGGTCCAGCTGGAGGAACAAAGAGACGAGGACGGTGGTCGCGAGGCCCGGCTCTTCTTTGCCGCTGACGGTTCGGCGTACCTCCTCGCTAGCGGCCACGTTCTCTTACCAAAGGGCTCCCCCGTCACCGCCACTCCTCAAGTGTCCATTCTCCACATCCAGGACAGTGGAGGTCCTAACCAAGGCTTTATGTCTGTTGACCAAATGTCCCAGAATACCTCAGCGCCAGGCGAGGTGACCCCTCAAGGCGCCTTCTATAGTTACCGACTGGCCGGGGCCCCAGCTCAAAGTACGCCTGCCAAAAACGCTGTCACCAAATCCAAAGATGTCCCCACCGTCCCCGTGGAGAATGAGGAAGCCACCCGTGGCCGAGACAACCTGATGCCAGGGGGTCCCGTTTGGCTCTGCCTGACGTGCCGCCTCTCATTCAACCAGGGCCCTACCTTGGCATCTCATGCCCATACGGCGCACGGCGTCCAGCTCAGCAACGAGAAACGCCAGGCCTTGGATGGAGGGGCTTCGGCTGTATTCCAGGGCACCGACCTGGGCTTCCTAGAACCAAATAACCCCACCACCGAGGCAGACCTCAATGCCAGAATGTGTAGCAGATGGGTGAATGTAAAAGAGGAGGAGGAGGAGAAGGAGGAAGAAGAAGAGGAGGAGGAAAATGAGAACAAGAAGAGAAGCCCAGAAAGACGATGCGAGCCATCAGATACCAAAGATTCAAGGGTCGGCGGCACGCACTGGGCAAATGGTTCCATGGAGGAGAAACCAGAAGTGGAGAAGGAGAAGGAGGAGGAGGAGGAAGAGGAGGAGGAGGAAGAGGTAGCACAAGTGGATGAAAAGAAGAAAGAGAAGGAACTGCTTCCAGACCAAAGTTCACCAGATACATCAAATGCACCCTTGGCTGTTAACACCCCCCTCTCAGAAACACCACTGACCAAGGGCCCATATCCTGACCACATGGGGCCACCCCAGGAGGATGTCAACAAGGAAAGGACCACCAACAAGATCCTGAAGGAAAGACTGATGCACGAGGTCCCTTGTGTGGACCTAGTGGCTGAAATCAGCAGGGCCGAGTCCGTTCCCAAAGCCGACAGCGTTCCCAACGATACCCAGCGGACGTGCGGTGGGCCGGGCCGCGATATCAGCGCAGCTGACTTGGCGGACAGCCTGAGCAGTGTAGGGATGGCCAATGAAGTGATGGCGACTGGGTTTGAGGTCAACAATGGACTCGGGAGCAACGGCCACAACGGTGGAGGAGGACCCACGTTGAGCTTCGGGGAAGATTTTACAGCGATGGCGTACTCGGGGTTGACTTTGTCGGGCCACATGTCACTGCTGCACTCGCGCAACTCCTGTAAGACACTCAAATGTCCCAAATGCAACTGGCATTATAAGTACCAGCAGACCCTTGACGTCCACATGAAGGAGAAACATCCGGAGAACAACAGCCACTGTGCCTATTGTAGCACCGGCGGTCCCCACCCGCGCCTGGCTCGTGGCGAGAGCTACAACTGCGGTTACAAACCCTACCGCTGTGAGGCCTGCAACTACTCCACCACTACCAAAGGCAACCTCAGCATCCATATGCAGTCCGATAAACACCTGGCCAACCTACAGGGCTACCAAGCCACGGGAGGCAGTGGACCGCCGGTGGCTCCTCCGGTGGCCCCTTCCCCGTCCTCCCCCGAGGAGAAGGAGTCGAAGGGCAAGTCGTCCTGGCAATGCAAGGTGTGCAGTTACGAGACCAACATCTCCCGTAACTTACGGATCCACATGACATCTGAGAAGCACATGCAGAACATGCTGTTGCTCCATCAAGGGCTGCCGTTGACTTTGCCGGGACTTCTCGGACAACCTCAGACCCCTCCGGGAGGCAAGGCTCAGCCTGAGCTGTTCCCGTTCTATGGGGCACAGGCTCTGGGCCATGGCCACCACTCGCATCCCCACCAGGTCCACGCGGGGAGCAACCCACCTCTGCGGGCAGACAAGCCCATGGAACAACCTCAACTCTTGCTCAATGGAGGCTTCCAACATCTGAGCACGTCGGGGCGGAAGATGGCTACATTGGGAGCAGGTAAGAAGGACTTTCCATTCTTGGTGTCAGTATGGACCTCTAGGTCCTGGCCTTCAAGGACCCCAAGCTTGACTTTGTTCCTGTCCTGTTGTTCTTCATCCATATCTATGGTCCACCATTTCCAGGGGTGGGATTCGACCGGTTCGGACCCGTTCAGCCAAACCGCTAGCTCTGACTCTCAGCTGGGAGCGAACCGGTTCACGCCGACTTTCAGCTGGGTCTGCCGTCCCGTCCCTGCGCTATACTCACCTATAATCCCTTTTCTGAAGCTCAGCTGAGTGGCGCGGCAGAGTGGATTGCGGTGCCTCCACTGTTTTCCTCCCCAGCAGTAATGCAGAAAGTGATTTCTCTGTAATCTGCACACGCCCGCACAGCAAACTGGTTGTTAAACTGGTAGAATCCCACCCCTGACCATTTCTTCAAGATCTCCCCCTGGCATCTTGATTTTGTCTCTCTCTCTCCCTTCCATCCATGGTTATCATGTCTTGTGCACCGCTGTGTCTTAAAAATCCAAGTTTCTTTTCCATATCGTGGCGCCAACCTCAATTCTTCATTTAACAATAGCCCTCCTATACCACGTCACAACCCTCAAGATTTGGGGATTGCCCCCCCCCAAAAAAACAATCTGGGTGCTCCTTTTAAATGACCTCAGAAGGACAGAAGGCTGAGTCGACCTCGAGCCGGTCAGGATCGAACGGCTGACAATGGGCAGAGTTAGTCTGCAATACGGCATTCTCATTCTTTTCATCGCGGTGTTTCCCAACCGCAGGAACGTTCAGAAGGGTGGACCAACTCCCAGAATTCCTCAGCCAGCTGGCTGGGGAATTCTGGGAGTTGAAGTCCCCCCTTCTGAAAGTACCCGTGGTTGGGAAACACTGCCCTATAGAGACGCAAAATTGACGTGCCCGCTTTGTTTCTCGTCTCCGCAGCCCCCGCTTCTCTCTCTCCTGAACCTGCTCCCCCCTCCTCGCCACCAGCCCAATCTGGACCTGACCTACTGGCCCCCCAGAGATTGTTCAGCTGTCTGGTGTGCCAAGTCTTCAGCACCGACAGTCTGGATAGCCTCCTCCGGCACGCCTCCACCCCGCGCTCCCTGCCGGAGATGGAATGGAAAGAAATCTCTGGCGACCTGCACCGTTGCCGGCTCTGCGCTTACGGCACCCAACTGAAAGCCAACTTCCAGCTTCACCTGAAGACCGACAAGCACGCCTTGAAGTACCAGCTGGCCGCTCACCTGCGGGAAGGGGGCAGCCTGGCCGCGCACCTGGGGGTGGAGCTGCCCCTGGGACCGCCCCTACACCTTCATTGCAACCTGTGTGAATACGAGACCAACAGCAAGGAAAAAATCCAGCTTCATGTTGCCGGCACCGGCCACCAGGAAGCATTGCAAGGTTACAAGGTACCAAATTTGGGGGAGGATGCAGAGACAAGCCGAATTGAGAATAATATTCAGGACAGGTAGTCCTCCACTTATGGCCACGAAGGCGCCCCCACATTTACGTTGCTCAGTGAGGCATATGCTGAGCTTTGCCCCATTTTTCTTCCCACATTAACAACTGCCGTTATTAAATTAGTAACATCGTTGTTAAGTGGATCCGGCTTGCCCATTGCTTGTCGGAAGGTCGCAAAAGGGGGTTACGTGGCCCCATGACACAGCAATCGTCATAAATATGAGTCAGTTGCTAACTGTCTGAATTTTGATCACGTGATCATGGGGTACACCGCAACAGTCATCAGTGTGGAAAAAAAAGTCCTTATTTTCAGTGCCATTGTAACTTTGGGCACTAAAGGAATGGTCGTAAGTCGAGGGCCGCCTGTATAAGCGTTACTGAAAAGGGGTGGAGCAGATGTTCCTGAAAGATGTTGATTAGGTTGAACTTGAACCCCAGAAGACAACGGTGATTAGGGGCCCGAAAACCAAAACATAGGAAGAACGGTTGCAGGAACTGGGTATGTCTAGTTTAATGAAAAGAAGGACTTAGGGGAGACATGATAGCAGTCTTCCAATATCTCAAGGGATGCCACAAAGAAGAGGGAGTCAAGCTATTCTCCAAGGCACCTGAAGGCAGGACAAGGAAATAACAGGTGGAAGATAACAAAATCACAGAGTTGGAAGGGACTTTAGAGGTCTTCTAGTCCAACCCCCTGCTCAAGCAGGAGACCCTACATACCATTCCAGATGGGTGGCGCGGTGGCTCTGTGGCGGAGACGCTGAGCTTCTCGATCAGAAAGGTCGGCAGTTTGCCGGTTCGAATCCCTAGCGTCGCATAACGGAGCGAGCTCCCGTGACTTGTCCCAGCTTCTCCCAACCTAGCCATTCGAAAGCACATTAAAAATGCAAGTAGAAAAATAGGAACCACCTTTGGTAGGAAAGGAATAGCGTTCCGTGCGCCTTCGGCATGGAGTCATGCCCGCCACATGACCACAGAGATGTCTTTGGATAGCGCTGGCTCTTCGGCTTTACTGACAGTGAGAACAATTAACCAGTGGAATAGTTTGCCATCAGAAGTTGTGGTTGCTCCATCCCTGGAGATTTTAAAGAAGAGATTGGACAGCCATTTGCCTCGGAATGGGTACAGGGTCTTCTGCTTGAGCGGAGGGGTTGGACTAGAAGACCTCCTAGGTGCCCTTCAACCCTATTATTCTAGAAAAAGGTTACAGATGAAGGACTACAAGTAGGTTGAAGTACCAAGGGGGTACAGGGAAAGCGAGTCCAATAGTCCCACGAAGGGAACCAATGACCTGGAAGACACAGGGTGTCCTTTCCCTCTTCTTCGGACCCGTAACCCCCCCCCTTTCTTGTTTCACCCTTAGTTGCTTCTGGAAATGGAGACCACCTCGGCACCCCCGCCCGCCACTGAACCCGCGCAGTTCCGCTGCCTCCTGTGTCACGTCGACTCGCCCAACCGCCTGGCCATGATCCAGCACCTCCGCTCTCCCCACCACCGCGAGGCACATGGCCAGTGGCGCCTCCAGCTACTCCAGAACGGCGAAGGCACTTTGGGCCTCGAAAGATACGTCTGTTTTGCGCCCGCCAACCCTGCAGGTAAACTGCCGTGCCGCTCGGCTGGTGGGTGGGGCTGGCGCTGCGGACCACCGAGGCCCGTTGGGTCCCAATGGGGTGAAATGTTGATATATTTTTTTTAGGGAGATTGATGGGATGGGGGTGGGGGTGGGGGAAGCAAGAAAGGACCCCCAACCACACCATCTGCAAGGGATGCCTTCTTGATCCTGGGTGGGTGGGAACTGAGGAAAAAAAACACCCTCCCAGGGGGTAGCAAACACCGTGCAATTTCCTAAGCCTGCTGAATGTTTTACTCTGCGTCCAATGTCGGAGCGCGGTAGGTTCCCTGTTCTTCCTCCTCTCTGCCAGCCCCCGCCAGCCTCCTCCTCCTCTCGTTGCACACACTCACACACTCACACACACCCCAGCTTCATAATGGATTATGACAGATACTGGGGGAGGTTGCCTAGCAACCTGCGGGGAAGAATGAAGGAGAAGAGAAATGAGACCGAGATACGTACAGACCGCAGCCGGGGAGAAGTTGGAAGGGGAGAAGGGGGTTGGTAGCGGTGGAAGGAAAGCTATATATTTCTCCCTCCCCCCCAGCTGAGGCTGCCTAACCCACCCACCAACCAGCTCACCTCCCTTCCCCGCCCCTCCCACACCGGGGAACCCTATCTGAGCGGTGGAAATTGGCCGTCTTCCCAGATTTATGGCTTGCCAATCCGCCTGACCTTGCATCTTTACCTGGCGCGGGAAGTCAATCGGGATCACCAGGATGGGTGGGGGAAATTGAGGGGAAGGGGTGCCACCGGGCAGCGCATGATTGAAAGCGGGGCGATGGCACGCGACCGAGGGTCAATCCACCAGCCAGGCCTTTCACCTTTGTGCAGAAGAGCTCAAGGGACGGACGGAGAGAATGACGGCGCAGTGCGGTCTACAGCCGTGATGGAAACATGGGGGAGACCCCTGGGAGGGTTTAGGGATGCGGGAATTCTCGCCCTGACGTGCTGTATGTGCGGCGAGGGGGACTCGCTCGCTCTCGGCCCGTTGTCAGTGAGAAATGGGGGGTCTTCGCGTGGCGGCGGGCGTATCGAGCCGTGCTAATTGAGTTGCCGATGGTAGCGAGGCCGTGTCTATTGGCCAGGGAGGCCGACCCCGTTCAATATTAACGATCCCGCTCAGGTTGAGAGTTTAATTAGTCGCTGACGAGGATAAAGGCCTGAATCGTGCGTCATTCAGGTTTTTCACAGCCTGGAGGCTGGAATTCCCATTTTCTCTCTCTCTCTCTCTTTTTCTTCTCTTCCTCCTTTTTTTGGACATCCTTTTAAGTTTCCCGTCTTTGAGATGATCTTAGCTTCCGTAAAGGGGAACTCGGTTTGTCAACGTAGGATGAGCCAAGGTGGCGCAGTGGTTAAAAGCAGCACTGCAGGCTACTGCTAGATCAGCAGGTCAGCGGTTCAAATCTCACCGGCTCAGGGTTGACTCAGCCTTCCATCCTTCCGAGGTGGGTAAAATGAGGACCCAGATTGTTGGGGGCAATATGCTGACTCTCTGTAAACCGCTTAGAGAGGCCTGAAAGGCCTATGAAGCGGTATATAAGTCTACTGCTATTGCTATTGCTATTGCTATGGTGGGCGCAAAACGCAGGTCAGGGGTCAACTCCCTTCTTGCCTGGCCAGGAGGTTTGGGGGAACGGTACTTCCAGCACATTGAAAAACCCGTCCTCGACGTACAACCGCAACGGAGCCCCCAGCATTTCTGTCGCTAAAGTGAGACATAGCTTAAGCGAGGTTCGCCCCGTCGTACGACTTCCCTTGCCACATTTGGGAAGTGGAACCCTGGCCGTTGTTTTAATTAGTAATCCGGCTGTGCGGTGAACCACTGTACTTGTTAGGCGGAGAATGCGGTTGTTAAGTGAACCGTTTGCAGTGGTTGTTAGTCACCACTATGTAGGAAGCACCCCACAATAGTAATGGGGGATTTTAACTACCCTGACATCAACTGGGAAACAAACTGCACCAAGTGGAAGATCCAACAGGTTCCTAACGAACTTAGCAGACAACTTTGTTTCCCAAAAAGTAGAGAAGGGAACAAGGGGATCGGCCATATTGGACTTAATTCTCACTAACAGAGAAGAAATGATAGAAGGTGTTGAAGCCACAGGAACCTTGGGGGCAATGCAATATTGGAATTCAACATGATGCAAACACAAGTAGTAGAACAAAGTCAAACTAGAGTCTTGGATTTTAAGAGAACTAATTTCAATAAACTTAGAGCTTGGGAAGAATTCCATGGATGAGAAACCTCAAGGGGAAAACAACTCAAGAAGCTTGGGAAATTTGGAAAAATGAGATTACAA
The DNA here is from genome assembly GCF_051295495.1 of Thamnophis sirtalis. Lineage (NCBI taxonomy): Eukaryota > Metazoa > Chordata > Lepidosauria > Squamata > Natricidae > Thamnophis > Thamnophis sirtalis. The sequence continues at coordinate 138,872,851 of NW_028261384.1, read as the reverse complement.
AAGCCCAGTCTAGCACAATACCAATGAAGAAGAAAAATTAACAGCTCCCCAAAGAAACCAGCATGGCTGCATAAAGAACTCTCCGACAAATTGAAAGACAAAAAAGTTAAGTATAAAAAGTGGAAAGAGGGGGGACATAACTAAGGCAGAATATCAGCAAATAGCCCAAGCCTGTAAAGATGAAGTAAAGAAAGCTAAGGCTCACAATGAAGAAAGGCTTGCCACAAAAGTAAAAAATAACAAAAAAAAAAGCTTCTTCCAACATGTTAAAAACAAGAAAAAGGTTAAGGAAACAATTGCTGGGAGAAAGTGGCAAGAAGGTGACAAGCAACAGGGAGAAAGCAGAACTATTTAACTCATTTTTTGCATCTTTCTTTACACGAAAGGATAAAACAGTCCAACCTATCAAAAACAGCACCACAAAAATCAGATTAGGAACACAAGTTGAAATAGGGAAGAAAATGGTGAGTGAACACCTGTCTACCCTAGACGAGTTCAAATCACCAGGACGGGATGGATTACACCCCAGGGTTCTGAAGGAACTGGCAGACGAGATCTCAGAACCACTGAACCGTGACCCGTCAAAACCACGTTCCACAAAAGTGCGGTCGGCGAAATCGCGTATGTGACGTCATCACAACGCGACGAAAAAGATCGAAAAATTGAAATAAAAATTAAATTACAGCAAGCCGATTCACATAAAGGTAAGGGTTAGGTTAAGGGTTAGGGTTAGGTTAAGGTTAGGGTTAGAGCGTTAGCATTATGTTTAGCGTTAGGTTAAGGGTTAGCGTTAGGTTTTTCGTTACGTTAACGGTTAAGTTTAGGGTTAGGTTTAGGGTTAGGTTAAGGGTTAGGTTTAGGGTTAGGTTTGGGGGGGTTAGGGTAAGGTTTTCGCTTTATTTTTACATTTTTCTATCTTTTTCGTCGCGCTGTGATGACGTCACATACGCGCTTTCGTCGACCGCGATTTTGTCATCCGCGGTTTTGTGGTAGAACCCCACTGAACTATATCTTTCAGAGATCCTGGAGCACCAGGGAACTGCCAGAGGACTGGAAAAGAGCTGGTGTGGTTCCCATCTTCAAAAAAGGAAAAAAAAAATAGATCCAGGAAACTACAGACCTATCAGCTTGACCTCAATACCAGGAAAGATTCTGGGAAAGATAATCAAGCAACGAATTAGAAGTAAACAAACTAATAGCCAAAAGCCAACATGGGTTTGTCAAAAAGCAGATCATGCCAGACTAATCTTATTGCATTCTTTGACAAAATTAGTGGATCAGAGGAATGCCGTCGATATAGTTTCCTTGGACTTCAGTAAGGCATTTGATAAGGTAGATTATAACCTACTACTAGATAAAGTAGAAGAATGTGGGTTGGACAGCATCATCACGGGATGGATTCGTAACTGGCTGACCAACCGCACTCAACGTGTAGTCCTCAATGGAACTGCATCTTCATGGAGGGAAGTATGCAGTGGAGTACCCCAAGGCTCTGTTTTGGGCCCAGTACTCTTCAAAATCTTTATCAATGATTTGGATTAAATGGGGAACTCATCAAATTTGCAGATGACAGCAAGCTGGCAGGAATAGCCAACACTCCGGAAGACAGGCTAATGATACAGAAGGATCTTGACAAACTTGAACATTGGGCCCTATCTAACAAAATGAAATTCAGTGGTGAAAAGAGTCAGGTTCTACATTTAGGCAACAAAAATGAAATGCACAGCTACAGTATAGGTGGTACCTTGCTCAATAGTAGTAACTGTGAGAGGGATCTTGGATTCCTAGTGGACAACCGTTTAAATAGGAGCCAGCCGTGTGCAGCAGCTGCCGAAAAAGCCAACACAGTTCTAGGCTGCATCAACAGAGGGATAGAATCAAGATCACGTTAAGGGTTAATACCACTTTACAAGGCCCTGGTAAAGCCACACTTGGAATACGGCATTCAGTTTTGGTCGCCACGATGTAGAAAAGATGTGGAGACTCTAGAAAGAGGGCAGAGAAGAGCAACAAAGAGGATTAGGGGACTGGAGGCTAAAACATAGGAAGAACGGTTGCAGGAACTGGGGATGTCTAGTTGAATGAAAAGAAGGACTGGGGGAGACATGATAGCAGTCTTCCAATATCTCAGGGGTTGCCACAAAGAAGAGGGAGTCAAGCTATTCTCCAAGGCACCTGAGGGCAGAACAAGAAGCAATGGGTGGAAACTAATCAAGGGGAGAAGCAACTTAGAACTGAGGAGGAATTTCCTGACAGTGAGGACAATTAATCAGTGGAACAGAAATTGCCTCCAGAAGTTGTGAATGCCCCAACACTGGAAGTCTTTAAGAAGATGTTGGATAGCCGTTTGTCTGGAACGGTGTAGGGTTTCCTGCCTAGGCAGGGGGTTGGACTAGAAGACCTCCAAGGTCCCTTCCGACTCTGTTATCGTATTGTATTATAAACCCGGTTGTTACGGGAATACGGGGCGTCAGAAGGTCCTCAGAGGGATGTTGGGACCATCATAAATGTAAATCATGTGATGCTGCCACGGTCGTAGGCGTGAAACTTGGTCGTGAGTCCCTTGTTTCAGTGCCGTTGTAAGTTCGAAGGGTCGCGGAATGAACCGTTGGAAAGCGAGGACTCCCGGATTGGGAGAACTCCTCCGTTTCAACTGATCTCTCTTCTTCTCGCCGTTTTCAGGGAAGGAATCTCTCCTGGATAGCTTAACACCTGAAAAAGAAAAACAGAAGAAACCACGGATTGTTGGTGAGTAACTTTGTGGGTTACGCAAGCCCCCTTGCCCAATGCAAAGAGGTCCTCGACTTACGACCACAATGGAGGCCAACGTTTCTGTCGCTCAGGGAGGCAACGTGTTTCATTTCGACCCAATTTACGACCGTTCTCGCCGCCGCCGTTCAGCGAAATCACCGCCCTTGATGAAATGCGTTGCCCGCTGGTTAAAACAAAGCCTCGGCTTGACACGGTTCGTTTAGCGACCGTTCAAAGGGATAACAGTGATTTGTGTCCCTTCCCCCCCACTTAACGACCGTCGCATCGTCCCCTTGGTCTCGGGATCGGAATTCGGATGCTGGGCAACTGACTGGTTCTTTATGTCGGTTATAGAGTCCCGGGGGTCACGCGATTCCCCTTTGGCGGACCTTTTGACCAGCAAAGTGAGCGGGAAAATTGGTTTCACTTAATGACTGTGTGACTCACTTAAGGACGGCGGCGAGAAAGGCTGCAGAAGGGGGCAAAATTCACCTGACAATTGTGGTCATAAGTCAAGGATTAGCTCTGTGTGTGTGTGTGTGTGTGTGAGAGAGAGAGAGAGAGAGAGAGAGAGAGAGAGAAAGAGAGAGAGAGAGAGAATTACATGCCCCAATCTCTTCCCAGCACATTGCACACAGCTTTCTTTCTTTCTTTCTTTCTTTCTCCTTCCTTCCTTTTTCTTTTTCCCCTCCCTCCCTCTTCCCTGTCTTCCTTTTTCCTCCCTCCCTTCTTTTCCTTTCTTCTTCCCTCCCTCTCCCCTTCGTTCCTTTTTCCTTCCTTCCTTCCCTCCCTATTCCCTTCTATTTCTTTCCTTTTCCTTCTTCCTCCCCCTCCCCCTCTCCTTATTCCCTTCCGTCCTTGCTTCCTCTTCTATCTTTCCTTTCTTTTTTCTTTCCCTTTCTATCGTTCCTTCCCTCTGCCCTCCATTTTTCTCCTTCCTTCTTTAGTTTTCTTTCCTTCCCTCTGCCCTCCCTCTATTTTTCTCCTTCCTTCCTCTTCTGTCTTTCTTTCCTTCCTTCTATCTTTCCTTCCCTCTGCCCTCCATTTTTCTCCTTCCTTCTTTAGTTTTCTTTCCTTCCCTCTGCCCTCCCTCTATTTTTCTCCTTCCTTCCTCTTCTGTCTTTCTTTCCTTCCTTCTATCTTTCCTTCCCTCTGCCCTCTATTTTTCTCATGCCTTCCTTCCCTCCTTCTTCCTTCCTTCTTTCCTTCGTCTTCTACTTTTCCTTCTCTCTGCCCTCTTTCTATTTTTCTCATTTCCTTCCTTCTTCCTTTCCTTTCCTCCCTCCCTCTTCTACTTTTCCTTCTCTCTGCTCTTTCTCTGTTTTCTTCCTTCCTTCCTTCCTTCCTTCCTTCCTTCCTTCCTTCCTTCCTTCCTTCCTTCCTTCCTTCCTTCGCCAAATGTGATTTTTCTTCTTCTTCTAACAGCTTCTGATGAGACCGAAGCAGCATCTTCTGGCAGCGCAGGAGACACAACGGTGAGTTTCTTTTAGTGTAGTGAAGCTGTGTGTATGTGTGACATCTGAACAACATAGGAGCTCAGCCCCACTTCCTGCTTTTGCCCCCTCTTCCCCATCCCCCCGCCCACACCGGTCCCCCACCCAAATTTCAGGCCGCCTCGTCTTAACACCCTCCCTCCTGCTCCCTTCCCCCAAATACACTGGTTCCCCCTCCCCAACTCTCGGCAGGGGCGCAACTGTTCCTGAATTAAAACTCAAAAATTAATTAGCGTCCTCGTCGGAGGCAGCAGGGTGGGTGGGTGGGCGAAGAGCGATGATTCACCCACGCAACGACAATTGTGTGCAGTCAAGTGTGAATGGAGGAGGTTAATAACGGGAGCGCCAGACACACTTCGTTTTTCCCCCCTCTCTCTCTCTCTCTCTCCCTCTGTATGTCTCTCTCTCTCTGTGTATCTCTCTCTTTCTCTCTGTATCTCTTTCTCTCTCTCCTTCTTTCTTTCTCTCTCTCTCTGTATATCTCTCCTCTCTTTCTCTCTCTCTGTATCTCTTTCTCTCTCTCTCTCTGTATCTCTCTCTCTCTGTATCTCTCTTTATTTCTCTCTGTATCTCTCTCTCTCTTTCTGTCTATCTGTATCTCTCTTTCTCTCTCTCTGTATCTCTCTGTATCTCTCTCTCTCTGTATCTCTCTCTCTCTGTATCTCTCTCTCTCTCTCTCTCTTTCTCTGTCTCTCTATCTGTCTCTCTCTCCTTCTCTTTCTCTCTCTGTGTATCTCTCTATATATCTCTTTCTCTCTCCTTCTCTGTCTCTGTATATCTCTCTCTCTGTATCTCTCTTTCTTTCTCTCTATATCTCTCTCTCCTCTTTCTCTTTCTGTGTATCTCTCTCTTTCTCTGTCTCTCTATCTGTATCTCTCTCTCTTCTTTCTCTCTCTTTCTCTGTGTATCTCTCTCTTTCTCTCTCTCTGTATCTCTCCCTCTCTCTGTGTATATCTCTATCTTTCTCTCTGTATCTCTCTCTCTGTATCTCTCTCTCCTCTTTCTCTCTGTATCTCTTTCTCTCTGTATCTCTCTCTCTGTGTATCTCTATTCTCTCTCTCTCTCTCTCTGTATCTTTCTCTCCTCTGTATCTCTCTTTCTCTCCCTGTCTCTCCCTCCATATCTCTGTTTCTCCCTCCCTGTATCTCTCTCCTCTCTCTCTCTCTCCTCTCTCTGTGTATCTCTCTCTCCTCTCTGTATCCTTTCTTCCTCTCTGTATCTACATCTCTCTGTATCTATTTCTCTCTTTCATCTCTCTCTCTCTTCCTCCTTTTTTTAACAAATGACAATGACAGATCAGAGATTTATACCGACTTAATAGCAGGAGCGCCATTGAAAAAGGTTTTTTGAAGAAGAAAAAAAACGGCTCAGATTCTCCATTTCTGGACCGGGGCTGAAGACCCCAGGGTGGGTGGGCTGGGGGCTTAGGGTGTGTGTGAGAGATCCAGGGGCTGGGGGATGATGGCCCTGGTTTTGCTCTTTTTTGGGGGAGGGATTGCCACATTTGTTAAACAAAGCACATGCTGAGGTGGGGAGCTGGAAACCCCCCCCCCACCTCCCCTTGCTCTCTGCTTTTGTTCAGATTCAAAGCGTCTCTCGGTCGGAATTTGTTTTTTAAAAAAGAAGAAAGCCACCAGACTGTTGTGTAGAAAGGTTTGGGCTCAATCTACCGTAATTGGATTTCCGAATTTGGCAAAAGGACCAATTTAACCCTGCTTCTTGGGTGGTGGATTGAGAATAACCCACAATTCCTTCCTTCCTTCCCTCCCTCTTTCCTTTCTCTTCTATCTTTCCTCTCCTTCCTTCCTCCCATCCTCTTTTTCTTCCTTCCTTCTATATTTTCTCTCCTTCCTTCCTTCCTTTTATCCTCTTTTCTTTCCTTCCTTCCTTCAACTTCTATCTTTTTCTCCCTTCCTCTTCTCTTTTCACATCCCTCCCTCCATCCTTCCCTTCCTCTTTTCCTTCTCCCTTCCTTCCTTCTATTTTTCTCTCCCTCCTTCCATCCTCTTCTATCTTTTCCTTCCTTCCTTTACTATATCTCTTTCCTCCCTCTGATTCTTTTTTCCCTTCCATCCTCTTCTCTTTTCTTTCCTTCCTCTTCTATATTTCTCTCCTTTCTTTTATTCTTTTTTCTTCCTCCCTCCCTCTTCTATCTTTTCCTTTCCTTCCTATATTTCTCTCCTTCTTTTATTCTTTTTTCTTCCTCCCTTCCTCTTCTATCTTTTCCTTCCTTCTTCTTCTATATTTCTCTCTTCCCTTTTAGTTTTTTTCCCTTAATTCTCTTCTATATTTCTCTCCTTTCTCTTTTATTCTTTTTTCTTCCTCCCTCCCTCTTCTATCTTTTCCTTCCTTCCTTCCTATATTTCTCTCCTTCCTCTTTTATTTTTTTTCTTCCTCCCTCCCTCTTCTATCTTTTCTTTCCTTCCTTCCTCTTCTATATTTCTCTTCCTTTTATTCTTTCCCCCTTCCTTCTCTTCTATATTTCTCTCCTTTCTCTTTTATTCTTTTTTCTTCCTCCCTCCCTCTTCTATCTTTTCCTTCCTTCCTTCCTATATTTCTCTCTTTCCTCTTTTATTCTTTTTTCTTCCTCCCTCCCTCTTCTATCTTTTCTTTCCTTCCTTTCTCTTCTATGTTTCTCTTCCTTTTATTCTTTCCCCCTTTCTTCTCTTCTATATTTCTCTTTCCTCTTTTATTCTTTTTTCTTCCTCCCTCCCTCTTCTATCTTTTCCTTCCTTCCTTCCTTCCTTCCTATATTTCTCTCTTTCCTCTTTTATTCTTTTTTCTTCCTCCCTCCCTCTTCTATCTTTTCTTTCCTTCCTTTCTCTTCTGTTTCTCTTCCTTTTATTCTTTCCCCCTTCTCTTCTATATTTCTCTCCTTCCTCTTTTATTCTTTTCTTCCTTCCTTCCTCCCTCTTCTCTTTTCTTTTCTTCCTTTCTCTTCTATCTTTCTCTCCTTCCTCTTTTATTCTTTTTCCCTTCCTTCCTCTTCTATCTCTCCCTTCCTTCCTCTTCTATATTTCTCTCCTTTCTTTTAGTTTTCTCCCCTTCCTTCTCTTCTATGTTTCTCACCTTCCTCTTTTATTCTTTTTTCTTCCTTCCTTCCTCCCTCTTCTCTTTTCTTTCCTTCCTTTCTCTTCTGTTTCTCTCCTTCCTCTTTTATTCTTTTTCCCTTCCTTCCTCTTCTATCTCTCCCTTCTTTCCTCTTCTATATTTCTCTCCTTCCTTTTAGTTTTCTCCCCTTCCTTCTCTTCTATGTTTCCCACCTTCCTCTTTTATTCTTTTTTCTTCCTTCCTTCCTTCCTCCCTCTTCTCTTTTCTTTCCTTCCTTTCTCTTCTATGTTTCTCTCCTTCCTCTTTTATTCTTTTCCCCTTCCTTCCTCTTCTATCTCTCCCTTCCTTCCTCTTCTATATTTCTCTCCTTCCTTTTAGTTTTCTCCCCTTCCCTCTCTTCTATGTTCCTCTCCTTCCTCTTTTATTCTTTTTTCTTCCTTCCTTCTATATTTCTTTCCTTCCTCTTTTATTCTCTTTTTTCTTCCTCCCTCATCTATCTTTTCCTCCTTCCCTGGCTGGGGAATTCTGGGAGTTGAAGTGCACAAGTCTTAAAAGCCGCCAAGTTTGGAGACCGTCCACCCCCCTTCACAAGGCAATTGTTGCAGCCCATCCTGTGTGGCACGCCTGGGCCGCGTCAAACAGACCCGGTTGCCACCGCCATCTTGACTTTATCGCCCCTGTCTCAGATGCATCTTGGGAAAGAGGCGTGCGGATCCAAGTCCATTCTTCCTCTCTTTGGGTGTGTCTCATTTTAAATTCCTTCCGATTTCCCTTTTTAATTCTTCCGCTGTCTCCTCCCGCCACTTTAGGTCTTCTGCTGCCCTTACTGCAACTACGCCGACCCGTCGTCCGACGCCGTACGGGCCCACACCGTCTCCCAGCATGCCGTGCAGCCCAAGTTCCACTGCCCGCTGTGCCAGGAGCAGCTGGTCGGCCGGGCCAACCTCCACTTCCACCTCAGCCACGTCCACAACGTGGTACCCGAATGCGTGGAGAAGCTGCTACTGGTGGTGGGTTCAAGGAGGCCTAACGGGCTCCTTAATGGCTCCCAGGCCCTCCCTTCAATCCACCGGGGGAGGTTTCTCCGCCCGCTGAACAGGCGCGCGCGCGGGGGGGGGGTTGGGGGAGAGAAGCTCAACCTGTTGAATGGGTGCCCGTCTTTTGGGGCTAAGCTCTCGATGGGGAAACATTTGACTGGGGGGGTGGGCTTTTAATTCTGTTTGGTCTCCGTTTCCGCTTCAGGCCACGACGGTTGAAATGACTTTCACCACCAAAGTTGTTCCCGGAGTGCCTCTTCCTCCTGACCCACCCAAACCAGGTGGCTCTCTCGGCGTAGAGCAAGTGGCCAGGCCGGATGCCCCAAGCCCCCTTATTGGTAAATGATTTCTTCATCTGATCTATTCTGTTCAATATTCTATTTTCTCCAAATTATTCCATTCCATTCCTATTTTCTTCAACTTATTCTATTCTATTCTGTTCTGTTTTCTTCAACCTATTCTATTCCATTCCTTTCCATTCTATTTTCTTCAACTTATTCTATTCCATTCCATTCCTATTTTCTTCAACTTATTCTATTCTATTCTGTTTTCTTCAACCTATTCTATTCTATTTTATTCTATTCCTTTCCATTCCATTCCTATTTTCTTCAACTTATTCTATTCTGTTCTATTCTGTTTTCTTCAACCATTTCTATTTTATTCTATTTTCTCCAACTTATTCCATTCCATTCTATTCTATTTTCTCCAACTTATTCTATTCTATTCTGTTCTGTTCTGTTTTCTTCAACTTATTCTATTCTATTCTATTTCTTTCCATTCCATTCCTATTTTCTTCAACTTATTCTATTCTATTCTGTTTTCTTCAACCTATTCTATTCTATTCTATTCCTTTCCATTCCTATTTTCTTCAACTTATTCTATTCTATTCTATTTTCTTCAACCTATTCTATTCTATTCTTTTCTATTCCTTTCCATTCCTATTTTCTTCAACTTATTCTATTCTATTCTGTTTTCTTCAACCTATTCTTTTCTATTCCTTTCCATTCCTATTTTGTTCAACTTATTCTATTCTATTCTATTCTATTCTGTTTTCTTCAACCTATTCTATTCTATTCCTTTCCATTCCTATTTTGTTCAACTTATTCTATTCTGTTCTATTTTCTTCAACCTATTCTATTCTATTCTATTCCTTTCAATTCCTATTTTGTTCAACTTATTCTATTCTATTCTGTTCCATTCTATTTTCTTCAACTTATTCTATTCTATTCTGTTCTATTCTATTTTCTTCAACTTATTCTATTCTGTTCTGTTCTATTCTGTTTTCTTCAACCTATTCTATTCTATTTTCTTCAACTTATTCTATTCTATTCTTTCTCTATTCTATTCTATTGATTGCTATGCTATTTCTATTTCTATTCATTGCTATTCTATTGCTATTTCTGTTCTATTTATTCTCTTCTCTTCAACCTATACTACTTTCTTCAACTTATTCTATTCTATTCCTTTCCATTCCACTGCATCCCATTCTATTCCTATTTTCTTCATCCTATTCTATTCTATTCTATTCTATTCTTCAAGTTATTATTTTATTCTATTTTACAGGCGGTCCCCGACTTAAGCACCATCCATAGGCTAGAAATCAGGAGGTTGTGAATTCTAGTCCCGTTTTATGCACAAAAAACGGCTCCAGCCAGTCCGTCTGCCTCAGCCCTAAAAAGCAGGCAATGGCAGATCATTTGGGGGGATGGTGGTGGTGGGGAATCTTGCCAAGGAAATTGCAGGGATCAGTCCCAGGCGGTCACCAAAATCAGAACTGTCACCTTTAAGAGTAATTAATTAATATAAAGGCATTTCTTTTACCTTGGCTCTGGTCTTTGTTGAGGGGGGGCAAAGGGAATATGACCTCTGCCTACTGCTGTGTTTGGGGGAAGGAGATTTATTTATCTATCTTTATCTAATCTCTCTCTCTCTCTCTCTATCTATGGTATCATCTATCTATCTATCTATCATCTATCTATCTATCTATCTATCTATCTATCTATCTATCTATCATCTATCTATCTATCTATCTATCTATCTATCATCTATCTATCATCTATCTATCTATCTATCTATCTATCTATCTATCTATCTATCATCTATCTATCATCTATCTATCTATTTATTTATTTATATATATCCCCTCTTTATTATTGTTTTTAAACTCAAGGTGGCAAACATACCTAATATTTCCTCCTCCTCCTTCCCCCCCCCAACACAACAATCTTGTGAGGTGGGCTGGGCTGAGAGAGAGAGTAACTGACTGAAGATCACCCAGCTGGCTTTTTTGCCTAAGGCGGAACTAGAACTCACCGTCTCCTGGTGACTGGCCCATAGTCACCAAGCTAACTTTCATGGCTGAGGCAGGGATTAGAACTCACCACCTCCTTGTGATTGGCTCAAAGTCACCCAGCTGGCTTTCACGCCTCAGGCGGAACTAGAACTCCCAGTCTCCTGGTGATTGGTCCAAAGTCACCCAGCTACTTTTATGCCTCAGGCGGGATTAGAACTCCCCGTCTCCTGGTGATTGGCCCAAAATCACCCAGACAGTTTCATGCCTGAGGCGGGATTAGAACTCAATATCCCTTGGTGATTGGCCCAAAATCACCCAGACAGTTTCATGCATGAGGCGGGATTAGAACTCAATATCCCTTGGTGATTGGCCCAAAGTCACCCAGCTAGCTTTCATGCCTGGGACAGAACTAGAACTCCTAGTCTCCAGGTGATTGGCCCAAAGTCACCCAGACAGTTTCATGCCTGAGGCGGGACTAGAACTCAATGTCCTTTGGTGATTGGCCCAAAGTCACCCAGCTAGCTTTCCTGCCTAAGGTGGGACTAGAACTCCCAGTCTCCTGGTGATTGGTCCAAAGTCACCCAGCTACTTTTATGTCTCAGGCGGGATTAGAACTGCCAGTCTCCTGGTGATTGGCCCAAAATCACCCAGACAGTTTCATGCCTGAGGCGAGATTAGAACTCAATATCCCTTGGTGATTGGCCCAAAGTCACCCAGCTGGCTTTCATGCCTGGGACGGAACTAGAACTCCTAGTCTCCAGGTGATTGGCCCAAAGTCACCCAGATATTTTTATGCCTCAGGCGGGACTAGAACTCCCAGTCTCCTGGTGATTGGCCCAAAATCAACCAGACAGTTTCATGCCTGAGGCGGGATAAGAACTCAATATCCCTTGGTGATTGGCCCAAAGTCACCCAGCTGGCTTTCATGCCTGGGACGGTACTAGAACTCCCAGTCTCCAGGTGATTGGCCCAAAGTCACCCAGGCATTTATATGCCTGAGGCGGGACTAGAACTCAATGTCCTTTGGTGATTGGCCCAAAGTCACCCAGCTAGCTTTCATTCCTCAGGTGGAACTAGAACTCCCAGTCTCCTGGTTTCTACTCTGCTGTCTTCACCGCTAGCCAACACTGGCTCCCTTCTGTAGGAATATGTACAATTCTGTAACGCTTTCCTCTCTTCTCCACAGCACCAACCATAGAGGAGAAAGCCTCCCCACCACCAGTACTTTCCCCTGAAACACCCCCACCTTCTGTCGCCGCCTCCCCGCCTCCTAAGGAGCATGCGGAAAAGTCACTTCCTGCCTCTCCACCACCACCTCCTCCTCCTCCTCCTCTGCCTCCTCCCGCCGTCACTCCTCAAGAGCCGGAAGAGGACGAGCCGTTACATCCAAACCTCACCCCCGAAGAGCAGCAGCCACCAGCACCTGTCCTCGCGGAACCGCCTGAATCCTCTCCACCCGTCCTGCTGAATCCGGATTCCCGGCACCCTCTGTCCTACCGCAAGGCCACCAATTTCGCCTTGGACAAATTCTTGGATCCCGCCCGCCCTTATAAATGCACCGTTTGCAAAGAGTCCTTCACCCAGAAGAACATCCTGCTGGTGCATTACAATTCGGTCTCCCACCTCCACAAGATGAAGAAGGCCTCAGCGGACCCGTCGGCGTCCTCTCGTGGGGAACCCGGCGCCCCAGGGGCTCTCCAGCCCTCTTCGGACAAGCCTTACAAGTGTACCACCTGCCGGGTTTCTTACAACCAGAGCTCCACCTTGGAGATCCACATGCGCTCCGTGTTGCACCAGACTCGCTCCCGCGTGGCCAAGATGGAAGCCGCGGGCAAGGCGGACGTATCTCCTGCCGAACTGGAACCCTCCAACGAGACCCCTCTGGAAACCGAGGCCCCCAGCTGTGTCCAGGTGCCCACCCTGCCATTTCTCACCCCGCCCGCAGCAGAACTGCCCCGCTTCCCTACGCCCCTTTTCACCCCACCGCTGCTGCCCCCTTTTCCTCTGGTGCCAGAATCCCTGCTTAAACTACAACAGCAACAACAACAGCTGCTGCTCCCTTTTTACTTACATGATCTGAAGGTGGCTCCCAAGTTGGCTTTAGCCGCGCCAACCCTGACCCTGCCTACCCCGTCGCCTGTCCTGCTTCCTCCCCTGCCCCCCAAAGAAGAACCAGCCTCCACGGCCATCGCAAGTAGCTCCAAGGCAGAGACAGCCGAAGAGACCGAAGGGGAAGAAGCCGATGGAAGCCAAGCAGGGAATGAGGTTTCTCGCACAGCAGCCAAAGCCCTCCTGGAGAATTTCGGCTTTGAGTTGGTGATCCAGTACAACGAGGGCAAACAAGCGGCCACTGTGCCCCCTACCGTGCCCCTGCGTCCTCCTGTGGGCAAGCTGCAATGCGGCACTTGTGGGAAACAGTTCTCTAACATGCTCATCCTGAAAACCCACGAGGAGCATGTGCACCGGCGGTTCCTGCCCTTCGAGGCGCTCAATCGCTACGCTGCACAGTTCCGGAAGAGTTACGACAGCATGTATCCTCCCCCTCCGTCCGTACTCCCAATTGAGACAACTGCAGTCACCACTACTGCGCCAGCAGCAGTTCCAACCATCACCACCACCGTCATGGAGAATACCACAGTCACTGTGACGCAATCTTCAATACCGCTGGAGATCCCTGCTCTCTGTCCTCCATTTTTGATGCAACCCATGCCGGTGGTCATGCCTCCACCAGAAAACGAGACTCCCTGTGTACCTCCTGACTGCCTGAAGTCTCTTTGGTTTCGAGGGGAGGAAGAGGAAGGCAAGAACGTATCATCAGGAGTCATGGATCTTCCCCGTGGGGGCTTCCCTTCAACCCGGCGTTTTTCTCGTACCAAATTCACTGAGTTCCAGTCTCAGGCTCTGCAGTCCTTCTTTGAGTCGAGTGCTTATCCCAAAGATGGCGAGGTGGAACGCCTGTCTGCCCTTTTGGGCTTGCCCAATAGAGTCATTGTGGTCTGGTTCCAAAACGCACGCCAGAAAGCCCGAAAGAGTGGTGGGAACGAAGCAAGCATGGGCAACTGCGGAAATGCCGCCGCACAGCCATCCTGTAAAAAATGTCGGACGGCCTTCCGCTGCATCTTTGAGCTGGTGCGCCACCTGAAGAAGTGTTACAATGATCAGCTGGACGAGGGGGAAGGAGATGAGGAAGAGAACGAAGGGCCTGAGGAGGAGGAGCAGGAGGAGGAAGAGGAAGGGGACGAGAAACGAGAAATCTCGGGATCTGGTGGGGATATGAAGACAGATGTTGCTGGAGACAAACCCGTGGAAGAAGAGCAACCTGCCCCTTCTATGCCCCCCGACATCTCCAAGAACCATCCCTGTGATCAGTGCACCGCCGTATTCTCCAGCAGCGACCTCCTGAATATCCACCGCATTAGTCACCTCCCAGCAGCTGGCCCTCCCTTAGCTTCGACGGGTCCTCAATCTCCCCTCGACATGACTCCCTTAGTATTTGGCGACCGCCTGGTCCAACCAGACCCTTCCCGGGCACAGAAGCGAAAACACGAAGATGGGACCTTGTCTCCCACGGGAAGTGAAACAGCCAGCATCGCCGGAGGAGACAACGAACCCCCCAGGGACAAGCGTCTGCGGACCACCATTCTGCCCGAGCAACTAGAGATTCTCTACCGCTGGTACATGCAAGATTCGAACCCCACCCGGAAAATGCTTGACTGCATCTCTGAAGAAGTCGGGCTGAAAAAGAGAGTCGTCCAGGTGTGGTTCCAGAACACAAGAGCCCGTGAGCGAAAGGGCCAGTTCCGGTGTAATACCAGTGCCGCCACCCCAACCAGCAAGCCCCCACCAGCACAACTTAACACTTTCCCAAAGTTCAACCCCGCACCACGGGATAACCCTGTTCATTATGGTGGGTCCTTCGCACCCAACCTCTCTGTGATTAACCTCCAGCCCCTTCTAACGAAGCCAGACGTTGTCATGGAACAACAGATCCAGGAAGAAATGGCCGAAGAAGAATTATCCAAGGAGCACGAAGACCGAAGCTTGTCTGGAGGGGAGCTGAGCGATTCTTCCTCCTCTTCCTCCTCGGCTGACCTGGACTTCTCTGGCGGTCAGAGGAATCGAATGATGGATGGCGGTTCTGGAGAGTACCACGACTCTCTGGGTCAGAGACGGTATCGTACCCAGATGTCCAGCGTCCAGCTGAAGATCATGAAGGCGTGTTATGAGATCTACCGAACTCCAACCATGCAGGAGTGCGAGGTGCTGGGGGAGGAGATCGGACTCCCCAAACGGGTGATTCAAGTCTGGTTTCAGAACGCGCGGGCGAAAGAGAAAAAGGCCAAGGCTGCCTCCGGCGGGACCAGTGGCAGTGATGAGGCCCCCTCCAGTGCTCAGGCTCAATCCGAATGCCGCTACTGTGAAGTCAAGTATGATTTCTACGTCTCTTGTCGCGGGCACCTCTTTTCTCGCGGCCACCTCGCTCGGCTAAAGGAGGCCATCCGATCCCAGCTCAAGAGTGAGAGCAAATGCTACGAGCTGGTGCCGGACAAAGGAGCACCCTCCCCAACCAGGCTGGGCGTGCCAATGACTCCTACAGCTATGCCAACTTCTCTTGGGGCCAAGCCCCCTTTTGTGCCAGGTAAGTGAGATTGTAGAACGGTGGGCATCCAAGGATAGTTGTGGCGCCTCGGGGTTGAGTTGCGTGATGGGTTTTGCTGTACAGCGCCCTGTACGCTGCAACGTACTCTACTGTACGCTTACTGTATGACGTCCTCCCTGCTGTAGGGACTGTTGTTCTGATCTTTCCAGGAACACCAGTGACGTTCCGACATTTGCCAAATCCATTCTAAGTTCTGGTCCACGTTTGACCTGGAAGGCTGGCCGACCACCACATTTTTATTTCCTGGTTTCCTTCCGTGGTTCATGAATCTTCATTTTCATACCTTCCTCGCTTTTTTTTGTGAAGGGTGGGGGGCAGGAATATGCAGAGAGCCGAGGAATTTTCCCGTTCTCTCCCCTCTATCTTTGCATCAAGGGCTGCAGGGGGACTCCCGGTGCAGAGGAGATGGTGGTGAGATTGGAGGAGGGGAACGGGCTAACTCGCAAAGGCCGGAAGAGGATCCTGCAATTTTAAGCGGGGGGGGGGTGGGTGAGGGGTGAGGTATTCAGAAAGGACACATTCCCAAAGGAGAGACAGCACCACCCCTTGATTCATCTCTCCTTTTTTCTCCGACCTGAACAGGCACGCCTGCTTCCTCAGCGGGGATCCTGAGCTCCCCTTTGGCCACCTCCCAGCCAGGCCTCTCCTTACCTCAGCATCTGCCACCGGATTCTAGCCAGGTCGGCCCCTTAACTGAGCCTGCTCCTGTTCCTGCTCCTGAGACCGCTCCTAGTGACGGTCAGGCCGAACCAACTTCAAATCCAGCCCAGGAACCCTCCTTGTCCTCCACTGCAACGCTAAAGAACCTCAAGACGTTGAAGGCTGCAGTGCCGGCCCTGCTGGGAGGCCAGTTCCTGCCCTTCCCACTGCCAGCAGCAGCTACTGCAGCCGCCGCCGCCCCCTCTCTTTTCGGAGCTCAACTGCCGGGGGCGTACTTTCAGCAGCTCTACGGCATGAAGAAGGGGCTGTTCCCCATGAACCCCGTCATACCTCAGACACTTATGGGGCTGCTGCCCAGCCCCTTGCTCCCGACGCCCACACCCGAGCCCCCCGTCGAGGTGTCCGAGGCCCCAGGCATCTCTACAGTCGACGTGACTCACCAGTACCTTTGTCGCCAGTGCAAAGCTGCCTTCGAGAGTGAGGGGGCGGCCGTCGCCCATCAAACGGCGCTCTGCTACTTCGGGCGCCAGGCGGCGCCGCCTCCCCTGCGCGTGCCCGTGTGCACCTACCACTGCCTGGCCTGCGAGGTGCTCGTGAGTGGCCGGGAGGCGTTGGGAGCCCACCTGCGATCCAGCGCTCACCGCCGCAAGGCCAGCTCCACCACAGCAACCGCATCGGTGTTTGCCAAAGAGGAATCCAAATTACCTCACTCGGACTCCAATCCAAAAAGTAACGCTACCTCTACGACACTACTAGCTTTATAGAGATGGATGTTGTACTGCCATCAATGGAGACAGATTGACTAGCGAACGAACCTGTGGGTGGGTGGACACCTGCGAGGACCACCCCTCTACTTCCACCCAACAGTCGTCCTTCTTCAAGGTCCATTTCAGACCCAGGTTCTCCCCCATTTCTCACTGCCAGCCAGGAAGCTTTCTTGAGAAGGGGGTTCCTTCATGTCCCCTCCCCAGGCTTTCAAGGGCCTGAGCCCCCCCCTTTTTATTCTAAATGTCACTCGACTTCCACAGATTGAGCCAAACACAACCCATCCATTGGGGGAGCCTTGGTCCTTACAAAGCGTCATCTTCTCTACCCAACTCAACACTGGCTGTTGCAGATATTCTCCTACTAGCTTTTCTTCACACTGCTCTGTCCTTCCTCCCATTCAGGCATCTCCCTAAGGACCCACTGATGCTAATTCCCTACCTCTCCTACCCCCTCTCCCAGATCCTGTGGCCAGATCCAATGAGATTGGCAGCTCATGACCTCCTCCAGAATCCCGACCCACCTATTTCTGTATTCCTGAGTCTTCCGCCTCCTGTGCTGCCGACGGGTCCCTCTACATCTTCCACCACATTCCCATCTGCAAGGAACATCTCAAGGAGATGCTGTCAGGTTTCCGAAAGATGCTCTAATTAATTCGTGAGCCTCCAGCCAAGTTTCAAAAGAAACCCAGTCATTTATTAGGAACACCATTTCGGCAATACCTCATTGCAGTCAGATCTGACCTCATTTAAATTATGGCTGAACTTTGTCCCTGTTTCTTCCCTCCCCTTAGTCAATGTCAGAAATCGCATTCTCCAACGAGGTGCACGCCTCACAAGCCTGCTGCAGTAATCTGAGATCCGACTCTAGCTGAAGGTGTGCGTGGAATGCGCTCTCCCCCTTTCCTCACCGTGGCAACTTATAACAAACATGCAAATGCTTTATGAGTTGACATTCGGCTCCCCTCACTTCCCGAAAGCAACTGTGCGAAGCAAAAACAATTTGAGTACAGGTATAGGATTTAAGGCTGCATCCCCTCCCCCAGGCTTTTAACATCTTCTGATGATGCTGAGAAATTGCCCTCCCCCCTTTTGTAATATCAAAACTATGTCACCGCTCTTCACATTGGTGTTCCAAAATTCTTCACCCACGTTTCCCATAACTACTGTTTCCCTTTCCCGCGGCTGGCCCCAAACCTTCCCTCGACTTACCTGCGCAACCATCTATCTGATCTCTTCCACCCACCCTGTTGAAGACAGTGGCTGCTCCAATCTTGACGTCCATCCTACACTCACAAGTCTCCTCTCTCTCTCACACGCATACACACTTACACACCTATACATCACCCCCCCTTTCCATAAAAGCTCCTTCTCTTTAACACTTAAAACCTTCCGCTCCTTTTACTGTGTTACCGACTGAAAAAAAAAAGGCCAAAAAAAATGAAAGCAAAGAAAGAATGGACAAGAAAATAAATAAATAAAAGATAAACTCGAGGAGATGAAATTTAAGACGGGGGAAGGATTAAAAGTGAAAAATTCAGTCTCCCGACACCAACCCTCAAAAAAAAAAAGCATGTGCTAACCATTTTTGTATATTAAGAACTGTCATGGACGGACGGACAGATTCCTGAACTGTTGATGGATTTGATCAGTAACCAAACCAGGGAGAGAGATTTCTCTTTCCCGTAATTTTATTATTTTATTTTTCTCTCGTCTCTCTCCTCTTCCTTTTTTCCCACACCCCCAGCTGGGTCTTTTCCTGCCCCTGGGGAACCAAATAAAACCCAACAACCTCAACTGTCTTTTTCCTCCTGATAGATGCGAGTTCTGTCTCGGTGCGGGGAAACGACGCGAAACCTAACTCCGATGGCTTTAAAAGAAAAGAAAAATTGTAAAAAAAACAAAAAACGAGAGAGAGAGAAAGAAAGAAAGAAAGGACTCATGGAACGACGGACTCTCGTCAAACACGCAAGCGCCGTCCCGGGTGCCATGCGTGTTGACAAAACCTTGCAAAAAATGAAAAAAAAATATACACAAAAAACCCTTTTTAGGAATCCAAAGCTCTTTAAAAAAAACCTTCTATACAATAACCAAAAAAAAAAAGAGAGAGAGAGAGAGAGAGAACACCCACCTTCAAAAGAAAAAAGTCATAAAAAGCAAACTGGAAATAATTTTTTTTAATAGACATAAAATGAAGGAGTAAAAGAAAAAAAAGAAATTAATCCCTACAACGTTTCTTTCCTGCCTTTGTAACACTTATTTTGGGAGGGGGGAGGGGCGATCTTTGGATTCCCGTTCCTCCCACGGCGTATTTTCTATTCCCTTCCAGCGGACAAAGATGGACGTGAATTTTAAGAACTGGACAAAGATGGAAACTTGTGGGTTTAAAGAAGGGGACGCAGAACAATGAAAACCCATCACCCTTACACAGATACCAAACAAACGACACCGGGGGGGAGGAAGTTAAAGGAAAGCTGAACGGAGAAACAGCTGATCCGTCAACCCCACCCCTCCCCTGTTCTCAACTCTCCTTCACCCCCCACAATGCCACACCCCAGACTGGGGGGAAAATTGTCTTTCTGTTGTGTATTTAAAGTGAGGGGGTGGGAAGGTTGGGGGAATGACTTAAAAAAAAAATAAAAAAAATTATATTAAAGAAAAAAAACATCTCGTAGGAAAAGAAAAGATCAAATGCGAGATGATTTGAGGTACCAAAAACCAGGGGGGACAGAAACTTGGGGGTCTTGTTTTAGTTTCAATTCCTCGTTTTAAGTCGTTTTGCAAATCAGTCTGTAAATGTCCAAGTTTCTTAAGTTCTTCTAAGTTTCTAAATGTGCGGCCCGTTTTTCGTTCCGAACGGAGGGGTGTGTGAAAATTTTCCATCGGAGCGCGTGCTAACCGCAAACTGTCCGAGTTGGAGCTTTTCAGAATGAGAATACAAGTAGTCCTCGCATTATGACCATTTGTTTAGCGAAAGTTAGGATGGTGTTGAAAATAGTGACAGCCGGCCTTCACTTTTTACGATCGTTGTAGTGGGCCTGAAGTCACGTGATCACGGTTCAGGTGCTTGGCAACAGCAATAGACTTATATGCCGCTTCGCAGTGCTTTGTAGCCCTCTCTAAGCGGTTTTACAAAGTCAGCCCCTTGCCCCCAACAACCTGGGTCCTCGTTTTACTGACCTCGAAAGGAGTGAGCCTTGAATCGGTCAGGATTCAGCTGCTGGCAGTCGGCAGGATAGGATAGAATAGCAATAGCACTTAGACTTATATACAGCTTTACAGCCCACTCTAAGCGGAGTCAGCATCAGATGTGGTATTCAGCCGGTTCGTACTGGTTCGCCAGAACCGGTTGCACTGAACTGCAGATGGATCCACCCATCCACCCAAGCTCCAAAATGTCTGATGCCGTTTTTGACGCTGCGCGCATGCATCAAAACGCGAGCAAAGCACAGAAGGTGCGTGCATGATGCACACTTGCGAACCGGCGGTAAACCTAAGTGAAGCTCACCGCTGGTTAGCGTCTTGCCACCAACAATCTGGGTCCTCAGTTTACCAACCTCGGAAGAATGGAAGACTGAGTCAACCTCGAGTCGGTCAGAATCGAACTGCTGGCAGTCGGCAGTGAGTAAGTAAGATAGGATAGAATAGCAATAGCACTTAAGACTTATATACTGCTTTGACAGCCCTCCCTAAGCAGTTTAGAGAATCAGCATCAATCTGTGACCTCGTTTTACCGATCTCGGAAGACTGAGTCAACCTCAAGTCGGTCAGAATCGAACTGCTGGCAGTCGGCAGTGAGTAAGTAAGATAGGATAGAATAGCAATAGCACTTAAGACTTATATACTGCTTTTACAGCCCTCCCTAAGCAGTTTAGAGAATCAGCATCAATCTGTGTCCTCATTTTACTGACCTCGGAAGGCTGAGTCAATCTCGAGATGGTGAGAATCAAACTCCAGGCAGTGGGCAGAGTTTGCTTGCAATACTGCATTCTAACCACTGCGCCACTGTGGCTCTTGCATTCCTTCAATGCATTTATGATGATTTCAGCCTCCCATGCTCACACGGTTATCACTTGTGACCTCTTCAGCTAGCTGGCTATCTGGCGTCTCGCTTTAACAACTGTGCCAATTCGCTTAACGGTCATGACAAACGGGCCATAAACTCAGGTGCGGTCAGCTGATGCCTCACTTAACAATGCTTAATGATGAATGTTTCGGCCCTGTTCTGGTCGAGGACTATCTGGGATACACTTCTGCAATAGCCCTTTCCCTGAAATTAGGAAGTTTGGGAATGAAATTTTGTGTGTTGGATTTCAGCCGTGGCCTGTTTCTCTTGCACATTCGTAATCTCATTTCCAAAAATCTCGAAACGGTCCAGAAATGTACATTTTTAGGAGAAATGCCCCATCTCTGCAATGCATCAGAGAGATGAATGAATAGGGCAGGGGATTTTTATCTTGGCAACTGTAAGACTTGTGGACTTCAACTCCCAGAATTCCCCAGCCAGTCATCACTGTTGTTTTTTCCTCCTGTCTCCTAGAGCGGAGAGTTTGCAGAGAAAGGGATTAGAAGAGAGTATACAGTCCACAATGGGCATACATATCAAAAGGACTGCGTTAGCATCGGGGAATTCGGGGCGTTGAAGTCCACATGTCTTAAAGGGGCCATGCTTGAGAAATATGGCCTTAAATGAAGCACCCCAAAATCAGCTTGGAATTGGGAGATTTGGCTTGGAGTTGGCTGGGGAATTCTGGGAGTTGAAGTCCACACATCTTAAAGTCGCCATGTTTGGAGACCCGTGAAATAGGAGCAAGTCAGAAATGCTTCCATTTTCATCTTTCACAGGGACAGAAATGGTTACAACAGTTCATTTAGTGACTCCTCAAAGTTACAACAGCACTGAAAAAAATGTGAGTTGCGACCGTTTTTCAAAGTTACAACATTTGCAGCGTCCCCAGGGTCACGTGATCAAAATTCAGATGTTTTGGCAGCTGGTTCGTATTTATGACGGTCGTAAAACAGGGCAAAGCTCCCTTCACGTCTCGCTTAGCAACATAAAATTTGGGCTCCATTGTGGTCGTTAAGTCGAGGACTATCTGTATTGGAAAAATACAGAATAGCCAAATACTGTTCACCCTTGATTTACGACCATTCTGATTAGTGACTGTTTCAAGTTGCCACAGCAACTGACTCGTATTTATGAAGGTTGTGGTGTGCTGGACTCATGAGATCCCCTTTTGCGACCTCCTGATGAGCAAAATCAATGGGGAAAGCCAGATTCACTTAACGACCAGGCGACTAATATAACTACTGCGGCAATTCACTTAACTGTGGCAAGATAAAATGGGGGCGAACCTCACTTGGCAACTGTCTCGCTTAGCAACATAAAATTGTAGTTGTAAGTCGAGGACTACCTGTATGGGACTTGACTGCTCACCTTAGCTCTATCAACTATCAACTAATCGGTTCCCGGATTCCACCAGGCTGTTTTTGATTTAATTGGGGGGCAGTGGCCCAACACACAGAAATGTCAGCAAATCAACTTTTTGGATTAACCCGACAAGGTAAGTCACAGAAGTATACTAACCAAGGTTACTGCTAACCAGGTTTGGGATATCACCCCACTGTAGCCCTCGACAGGTCATTGAATGAATGCCTTGGCCTCCCTCCCTTCCTTTAGTCTGTCGGTTTGATTGTCACTCCTAATGTGTTGTAATGTTGCTATATCTCAAACTGGAGTTCAACTCCCAGAATCCCCAGCCAGCTGGCTGGGAAATTCTGGGAGTTGAAGTCCAGACATCTTGAAATTGCCAATGGTGAGAAATACTGTTCTAGAGTCAACATCTCTCAAAATTTTACCTCAACTCTCCAACAGGCAGTGGTGGTATTCAGCTGGTTCGAACCGGTCCCACATCTTGAAATTGCCAACAGTGAGAAATACTGTTCTAGATTCAACACCTCTCAAAATTTTACCTCAACTCTCCAACAGGCAGTGGTGGTATTCAGCCGGTTCGAACCGATCCACATATCTTGGAATTGCCAACGGTGAAAAATACTGTTCTAGATTCAACACCTCTCAAAATTTTACCTCAACTCTCCAACAGGCTATGGTGGCATTCAGCCGGTTCGAACCGATCCCACATCTTGGAATTGCCAACGGTGAAAAATACTGTTCTAGATTCAAGACCTCTCAAAATTTTACCTCAACTCTCCAACAGGCTGTGGTGGCATTCAGCCGGTTCGAACCGATCCACATATCTTGCAATTGCCAACGGTGAAAAATACTGTTCTAGATTCAAGATCTCTCAAACTTTTACCTCAACTCTCCAACGGGCAGTGGTGGTATTCAAACCGATTCACAGATCTTGGAATAGCCAACGGTGAAAAATACTGTTCTATATTCAACACCTCTCAAAATTTTACCTCAACTGTCCAACAGACGGTGGTATTCAGCCAGTTCAGACGAACCGATAGTGGCGACCTGTGAGTGGGCCACCCGGCCCGGCACTATGCAGTCCTATTCAGCCATGTTTTCTAAGCCGTGTGCATGTGTGCAAGATGTGCACGCGAGCAAAGCGCATGTGTGAAAGACCACACACGTGCGCAGAAGCTCACGGTCATTCACATTTTCGGTGCGTGGCGAACCCACCTCTGCCAACAGGCCACAAAATAAGAAAAGCCACCAAAAGATTTACTCTTTAAATATACAAAATAGATACAAAATCAGGGCAAAACGGTCAGCAAGGGAGTGAACGAGACATGATATTTCGGCGAGAATTCCATTTGATAAAAATGAGCTTCTAGTCCTCATGAGGACTGGAAAAATAAAGCTGGGACAAGAAATGTTCAACCTCTAAAAATAATTTTGCAACTTTGGTACAAAGAAACAACAAAATAACAGTAGTACAATTAACACACCGTCGTAGGTTGTTTTGCATAGTAACGCAACAGGTAGTAAGAAGTTGGGATGCCTTCCCAAAATACCAGCCCTTTTACTCTATAGGTAGTCCTGACATACGACCACAATTGAGCCCAACATTTCTGTCACTAAGTGAAACATTGGTTAAGTTAATTATGCTCCCCTTTCTTGCCACGGTTATTAAGCGAATCTGGCTTCCCCATTGACATTGTTTGTGGGAAGGTCGCAAAAGGGGATCACGCAACCCCGGGACACTGCAACCGTCGTAAATATGAGTCAGTTGCCAAGCGCCCAAATTTTGATCACATGACCACGGGGATGTGGCGGCAGTTGTAAGTGTGACAAACCATCGTAAGTTGCTTTTTTCCAGCGCCGTCGTAACTTGAAACGGTCACTAAACGACCGTTTTTAATGGAGGACTACCTATATTGCAAAAGTCCAAAATGTTTTTGACTGGCAAAAATAATTCAGTGGCCAATATAAAAAATTTTCAATTCCGCTTCAGAAAATCAAGGGACAAATCGCAGATCTGCTAGCATTTGGCAATTTGTGTTAACCCAGTTAAGATTTTAACCCTGGCTTCTCTCAGCCACTAAACTCAACTAATGTCCCGCTTGCCTTATTTTCAGGAGAATTCTGCAAATTTAATTCCTTTATGATTAAGTGTGCGGGGTACACCCCCCACCCCCAAATGGTTCAGTTTAGCCGCAAAATTTATTAAAAGTGTTCAGCAAACCCAGTTGAGATAGGATACAAAATTGTTCTGTTTTTCTGAACATGACAGCTTTGGGATAGAATTATTTTTATTAGCATAAAAATAGAAATAATAATAGAATAGAATAGAATAGAATAGAATAGAATAGAATAGGAGTGGAGTGGAATAGAATATAGAATACCATAAAATAGAATAGAATGTAGAATGTAGAATAGAATAGAATAGGAGAGGAATAGAATATAGAATACCATAAAATATAGAATAGAATACAAGTGGAGTGGGAATAGAATATAGAATACCATAAAATAGAATAAAATGTAGAATAGAATAGAATAGAATAGAATAGGAATATAGTGGAGTGGAGTGGAATAGAATATAGAATACCATAAAATAAAATAAAATAGAAGAGAATAGAATAGAAGTGGAGTGGGAATAGAATATAGAATACCATAAAATAGAATAGAATGTAGAATAGAATAGAATAGAATAGAATAGGAATGGAGTGGAGTAGGATATAGAATACCATAAAGTAGAATAGAAAAGAATAGAATATAGAATACCATAAATTATAGAATAGAATGTAGAATAGAATAGAATAGGAATGGAGTGGAATAGAATATAGAATACCATAAAATAGAATAGAATAGACTAGAATAGAATGTAGAATAGAATAGAAATGTAGTGGAATAGAATATAGAATACCATAAAATAGAATAGAAAAGAATAGAGTATAGAATACCATAAAATATAGAAGAGAAGAGAATAGAATGTAGAATAGAATAGAATAGGAATGTAGTGGAATAGAATATAGAATACCATAAAATAGAATAGAATATAGAATACCATAAAATATAGAAGAGAAGAGAATAGGAATGGAGTGGACTGGGAATAGAATATAGAATAGCATAAAATAGAATAGAATGTATTATAAAATAGAATAGAATAGAATGTAGAATAGAATAGAATAGAATAGAATAGAATATGAATGGAGTGGAATAGATTATAGAATACCATAAAATATAGAATAGAATAGAATAGGAATGGAGTGGGGATAGAATATAGAATACCATAAAATAGAATCTAGAATAGACTAGAATAGGGAATACCATAAAATATGAAGAGAAGAGAAGAAAATAATAGAACAGAAATGTGATGGGGGCATACGTAACAGGTGGCACGCCGAGCCATCTCTGCGGGCACACGAGCTGTCGCCCAAGTTAGCTCCACTGCGCATGCAGTGCCATCTGATTTTCGGGTTTCTCTTGGGAGACATGCACTCATGGGTGCCGTTGGGGTCACGCGCACATGTGTGGAGAGGGTGGGAGGATGCGACCCCCCCCACATGCCCACCAAAACGGGAGTTGTGCCCGCATGTTCAGGGGCTGGGTGAGCGCAGGGGGGGGTCACACGTGTGTGTGTAGGGGGGCATTTCATTGTGGTTGTGGGCACGCGCACACACGCGCTTTTGACACTCGAGGAAAAAAAGGTTCGCCATCCCTGGAATAGAACAACAAGAGTTGGCAGGGACCTTGGAGGTCTTCTAGTCCAACCCCCTGCTCAGGCAGGAAACCCTATACAATTTCAGACAAATGGGTGTCCAATCCCTTCTTAGCCTCGAACGAGGGCCACAACATCCTTGGAATTTCTCCAAAGACTTCTCACAAAAATTCATTTGTAGTCCTCGAACTTACGACCATAATGGAGCCTTCCTTATTACACTCCTAAATCATCACCGGCGTGATTTTACAATACAACCTTTTTCCCCCCCCAGCGTTCGTTAAGTGAACCGATCGTTTGCTGCAGGCCAGGTTTGCTGAAAGCAGAAGTTAATCTCCATTTGGGGGGTGGTGGTGGAATCATAAAACAAAGTCACGTGATACACAACTACACACACACACACACACACACACACACACACACACACACACAAAAACACACAGGATTTTGCAAACACTCTTAAATTTGGACCGGTTGCCCAGCATCCAAATGCAGTCCCTTGGGAGAACCACCACCTATCAGAAGTTCAGAACTAGAAAGATCCGTCGTAACGTTGAACAGTCCCTAAGCGACCAGTCATAAGGCGAGAACTATTGTCTTCCCCCCCAAAATAAGGCCTGGTCTTATTTTATTTATTTTTTGCCTCCAAAAGTGGCGTTAGGTCTTATTTTCAGGGGAAGTCTTCCACTGTCTAACTTCACGGCGGCGGCGGCAACAGCCCTGCCTAGCAGGAGTCCATGGGGCCTCTGCCAGCCCACTTCTTCTGCCGCCACTTGCCGCCGCTCGTGCGTGGCACATCCAGCCTCCGTCTCGCCGTTGTAGGCCTCTGCAGCCAAGAAACTCGCTCTGACGGCTCCTCTGACGCAATGGTGGGTTGCTCTTATTGTCGCTACTGGTACGCTGATTGCGGTATGTCCGTGCACAACAGAGGTGGGTTCCTACAGGTTCGCACCAGTTCGGTAGAACCGGTTTGTCAAATCTACCGAATCGGTTAGAAGAGGTTCTACCAGTGGACCCGGAAAGCAGGCCACACCTACAGAAGAGGTTCCAAAATTGTTTGAAACCCACCACTGGTGCAAGAGCCTGGCGTGCCCTGGCGTGCATGTGCAATCCACCGCCCCTGTGACACCCAGCTGCTTGTCAGGGCGTGTGCAGGCTCCACACGCTGCGTGGGTGCGCAGTGTACCTTTTGGCATTAATACAGCTATAGAGCGTGGACGGGCGGGTGGGCCAAATGAGCCACCGTACTGGTACACTCTCAGCTTCTCCAGGCCACTACTGGTACGGCTGTACTAGTCAGAACCGGCAGCTAGCCACCACTGCTCTGACGGCAAAACGGAGGTTGAGGGGGGCGGGCGCCATGCACATCAATCCAGAGCCACTTTCCCGGCTGCAGAGGCCTTTTCTGAAGGCTCCTGACAGTGAAACAGAGGCCAGGGGGCGACACCCACAAGCGACGGCAATCAGCTGCGGATGAAGTGGGACGGCAAGGTAAGGCAGATGTCAGGGTGGGCGAGGCCTGGTTGTAGCTGTCCAAAGGTACGTGGATGCGGGGCACATGGGGCAAATCCACCCTCCATCCCCACCCTCACTTGATTTTTATCCGTGTGCCTCACCCCACTTCGTGCAACCTGGTGTAACGGAGTGGATGGGGTCTTAACTAGGGTTTATTGGTGTAGGGCAGTGGTGGGTTCCAGATCCCGTCACAACCGGTACACTGCGCACGGGTCCAGGCATCCTAGTCAGGCACACACACTGCGCACGCATGCACATACTACCGCCCAGTGGTGGGATTCAAATAATTTAACAACCGGTTCTCTGCCCTAATGATTTCTTCCAACAACCAGTTCACCAAACTGCTCAGAAAGTTAACAACCGGTTTTCCCGAAGTGGTGCGAACTGGCTGAATCCCACCACTGCTACCGCCTTGCCACACCCAGCTGCTCGGCTGAGGTTGCACAGGCGCTGCACGCTCGCGCAATTGGCTGGTTGCGTTATAAACAGCTATGGAATATGGGTGGACGGATGGGCCAATCGAGCCACCGTACCGGTATGGTGGCCGCTGCGGCTGTACCGGGCCATAGCGCCTGGAACCCACCACCTGGAGTAGGGTTTATATGGGGCACACATGTAAAAATCGAGCTAGGGCTTATTTTGAGATAGGCCTTATTTTGGGGGAAACACAGTATTTGTCGCTTCAACAACACTGAAAATTCGGTTTCAGCTGCCGTCTATTAAATACGCTTACGCTCCTACGAGCCGAGGTGGCGCAGTGGTTAGGGTGTGCAGTACTGCAGGCCACTTCAGCTGACTGTTATCTGCAGTTCAGCGGTTCTAATCTCACCGGCTCAAGGTTGACTCAGCCTTCCATCCTTCCAAGGTGGGTAAAATGAGGACCTGGATTGTTGGGGGCAATATGCTGACCCTGTAAACCGCTTAGAGAGGGCTGAAAGCCCTATGAAGCGGTATATAAGTCTAACTGCTATTGCTATTGCTATTGCTACCACAGCAGGGTTTGCTGAAAGCTCACCCTTGGGTTTCACGGCGCTAAGTGTCCAATTTCACAAAACGTTCTCCGAGCCAGGCGAAACAACCGTTGGTGAGCAGCCTAGAAACCCCACAAAGTTCTCAATAAGGTGTTTCACGTTCAGAAATTCCTCGTTTCGAACCCGCAAAGATATTCCACCCTCAGACGGGGAACTCTGAACACAATTGTGCGCTGCAAACAGGCAAATATCTATGCTGATTCTCAATCATTCCGGTCGTGATTCTCCCAAAGGTGCTTTTTTCCCCCCAAAAGTAAAATACACACACACACAGACACACTTCCAGCTCATGATTCCAACCTTAAACCAGTGGGGATATTCAGCCGGTTTCGAACCGGTTCAGCTCATCCGGTGGTGGCGACCTGCGGGGAGGCCCGCCCTCCTGCCTCGGCGCTATGCTGTCCTATTTAGCCACGTTTTCTAAGCCGCACATACTTGCAAGCTGCACACACCAGCAAAGTAGTAAACTTTTCGGTGTGCGGCGAACCGGTGCTACAATTATGTGAAACTCACCTCTGTCTTAAAACCAAAGAAACGAATAAATTTAATAAATAGAATAGAATAAACGAGAAGCTAAGGAATTGAACATCAGGAAGTCCTGCCAACCCCCACCTCCTGCCAACCCCCCCCCCCTCCTGCTAAAACTGCCTGAAAAAGTAGGGATTTCTGGAAAGATTTTTAGAAGTCCACATTTTGATACCCCATCTCTGCTTTTAAACCCTTCGGAATAGGAAAATAATGATTCTCGGGAGAAAATGATCACGAACAAATTTATACCCCCCCCCCAAAAAAAACCAAAGACATATGATTAATCCACCCATTGATTTATCACATTTAACAGCGAAGTTTTAATGAGCACGCCAATCCTGCTTGGAGAATGGTCTTATCAAATCTGGAGCCCGTTTGACCAAGATGGCGACGATTTTCAACGCAATAGCAATATTTTAGACCGGAAAAATACTATTGTCATCCAACCGAATTTCAAAACAATTGCAATATTTTAGAATGGAAAAATACTATTGTCATCCAACCGAATTTCAAAGCAATTGCAATATTTTAGATGGGAAAAATACTATTGTCATCCAACCGAATTTCAAAGCAATTGCAATATTTTAGATGGGAAAAATACTATTGTCATCCAACCGAATTTCAAAGCAATAGCAATATTTTAGACCGGAAAAATACTATTGTCATCCAACCGAATTTCAAAGCAATTGCAATATTTTAGAATGGAAAAATACTATTGTCATTCAACCGAATTTCAAAACAATTGCAATATTTTAGAATGGAAAAATACTATTGTCGTCCAACCGAATTTCAAAGCAATAGCAATATTTTAGAATGGAAAAATACTATGGTCATTGAACCGAATTTCAAAGCAATAGCAATATTTTAGAATGGAAAAATACTATTGTCATCCAACCGAATTTCAAAGCAATTGCAATATTTTAGAATGGAAAAATACTATTGTCATCCAACCGAATTTCAAAGCAATAGCAATATTTTAGAATGGAAAAATACTATTGTCGTTCAACCGAATTTCAAAGCAATAGCAATATTTTAGAATGGAAAAATACTATTGTCGTCCAACCGAATTTCAAAGCAATAGCAATATTTTAGATGGGAAAAATACTATTGTCATCCAACTGAATTTCAAAACAATTGCAATATTTTAGACTAGAAAAATACTATTGTCATCCAACCGAATTTCAAAACAATTGCAATATTTTAGAATGGAAAAATACTATTGTCGTCCAACCGAATTTCAAAGCAATTGCAATATTTTAGAATGGAAAAATACTATGGTCATTGAACCGAATTTCAAAGCAATAGCAATATTTTAGAATGGAAAAATACTATTGTCGTCCAACCGAATTTCAAAGCAATAGCAATATTTTAGAATGGAAAAATACTATGGTCATCCAACTGAATTTCAAAGCAATAGCAATATTTTAGAATGGAAAAATACTATTGTCATCCAACTGAATTTCAAAGCAATTGCAATATTTTAGACGGGAAAAATACTATTGTCATCCAACTGAATTTCAAAGCAATTGCAATATTTTAGAATGGAAAAATACTATTGTCATTCAACCGAATTTCAAAGCAATAGCAATATTTTAGACCGGAAAAATACTATTGTCATCCAACCGAATTTCAAAGCAATCGCAATATTTTAGAATGGAAAAATACTATTGTCATTCAACCGAATTTCAAAACAATTGCAATATTTTAGACTGGAAAAATAGTATTGTCATTCAACCGAATTTCAAAGCAATTGCAATATTTTAGAATGGAAAAATACTATTGTCATTCAACCGAATTTCAAAGCAATAGCAATATTTTAGAATGGAAAAATACTATTGTCATTCAACCGAATTTCAAAGCAATAGCAATATTTTAGAATGGAAAAATATTATTGTCATCCAACCGAATTTCAAAGCAATAGCAATATTTTAGAATGGAAAAATACTATGGTCATCGAACCGAATTTCAAAGCAATAGCAATATTTTAGAATGGAAAAATACTATTGTCATTCAACCGAATTTCAAAACAATTGCAATATTTTAGAATGGAAAAATACTATTGTCGTCCAACCGAATTTCAAAGCAATAGCAATATTTTAGAATGGAAAAATACTATTGTCATTGAACCGAATTTCAAAGCAATAGCAATATTTTAGAATGGAAAAATACTATGGTCATTGAACCGAATTTCAAAGCAATAGCAATATTTTAGAATGGAAAAATACTATTGTCATTCAACCGAATTTCAAAGCAATAGCAATATTTTAGAATGCAAAAATGCTATTGTCATCCAACCAGATTTCAAAGCAATTGCAATATTTTAGACGGGAAAAATACTATTGTCATCCAATCAGATTTCAAAGCAATTGCAATATTTTAGACGGGAAAAATACTATTGTCATCCAACCGAATTTCAAAGCAATTGCAATATTTTAGACTGGAAAAATAGTATTGTCATCCAACCGAATTTCAAAGCAATTGCAATATTTTAGAATGGAAAAATACTATTGTCATTCAACCGAATTTCAAAACAATTGCAATATTTTAGGCTGGAAAAATACTATTGTCATCCAACCGAATTTCAAAGCAATCACAATATTTTAGAATGGAAAAATACTATTGTCATTCAACCGAATTTCAAAGCAATAGCAATATTTTAGAATGGAAAAATACTATTGTCATTCAACCGAATTTCAAAGCAATCGCAATATTTTAGACGGGGAAAATACTATAGTCATCCCACCAAATTTCAACACAACGCAACGTCAGTGGGAAAGTCAGATTCCCTTAGCAACCGTGTTACTCATTTAACAATGGCAGTGATTCATTTAACGACGGTGGCAAGAAAGGTTGTAAAATGGGACAAAGTTTACTTAACCCCTGTCTCGCTTAGCCACAGAAATTTTATGCTCAGTTTATGGAATCTGTTCTGTTAAGCCAATTAAACACCAAGACAACACAATGTTTACGCAGCACTAAGAGATGTAATTAATAGAAAAGTGATTTAAATTTTTTTTTTGTTAAAAAAAGAAATTTTAAGTTTCATTGTTAAATCAAAGACTATCTGCTTGCGAATGCTACATCTCACATTTTAACAACACCCCTAGCCCCTGGCCATTAAGGACCTCTAATGAAGCACAGCCGTAAAGAGAGTCCTTGGCTTACGACCACGATCAGCACGAGAATTTCCGCTCTTAAGGAAGTCATTGCCGACTTTCATTTGCCCCCAGCGAGATTGGCCAAAATGTATTCAAATCTATCCCCCAAATGTTGGAAATGCAGCCACGGAACACTCTACCCTATGTGGTGGATGTGCCCCATCGCAAGGAAATACTGGTGCAAAATTCAGAAATGCCTGGAAGAAATTATGGGGCGAAATAAAGAAATTGAAACTAGAATCGTTCTTATTAGGAATATTAGACCTGAAAACGGACAAAAAATCTCAACAGTTAATACTACATGGGGCAGCCCTTGAAGAGCATTCGGCGACTCCAGCTTGTCCAGAATGCAGCCGCGCGAGCGATCGTGGGTGCACCTCGGTTCACCCACGTAACACCTATCCTCCGCGAGCTGCACTGGCTGCCTATTGGTCTCCGGATACGCTTCAAGGCGCTAGTCGTCACTTATAAAGCCCTTCATGGTATTGGACCTGGGTACTTGAGAGACCGCCTGCTGCCAATTACCTCCACTAGACCGATTAGATCCCACAGATTAGGCCTCCTCCGAATTCCATCCGCCGGCCAGTGTCAACTGGCGACTACCCGGAGAAGAGCCTTCTCTGTGGCTGCTCCGACCCTCTGGAACGAACTCCCTGTGGAGATTCGAACCCTCACCACCCTCCAGGCCTTCCGCAAAGCCCTTAAAACCTGGCTGTTCCGACAGGCCTGGGGCTAAAGAACCGTTGCCCCCGTCTCGAATGGTATGACTGTTGTGTGTTTTAAATTATGCATTGTTTTGTGTCATTTTTAATTTTGTCTGTATCATCCCTTCCCTGGTTTGAGTTGTGAGCCGCCCTGAGTCCCCTTCGGGGGAAAAGGGCAGCATATAAATAAAATAAACATTCAACATTCAAACATACTACACACACTTACCGCCGCCTCACCCAAAACTGGAAAGAAATCAATACACCCGCAGACGAAACAATAACTAGAAAGGTACTTGAATGTGCAGAGATGGACAAAATGACCATGGATTTGAAAGAAAGAGAATAATCGGATTGCTATAAAATATGGAATATAATTTATAAGTGGCTAGAAAACAGAAGGCAAAACAAAAAAGTCACTGCTCATCTTATGGTCCCTACTGCTGTTAAGTGAACCATCCCGTCATTCAGTGAATCCAGCCACTCCCTGACCTTACTCATGGGAAGCCTAGGGGGTAAGACCGTCGTAAATGTTACAACTGTCGTAAATACAAGTCAGTTGTCCCAATTTCGATCAGGTGACCACGGGGTTGTTCAATGGTCTGAAAGAGACGAAGTGGCCGTACGTCCCTTTTTTACGGCGGCGGCGTAACTCCGAATGATCCATAAACCTGTAGTTGCAAAACGAGGAATCGCTGCCACTGATTGGCTGAGCTTCCATGACGTTACAGGATGTGTAGAAGCATTCTGGAACGTGGATGTCACCAAAGGCTTGGAAGCCACAAATCAGTTGCTACGCGGGTCGTCCTCGCCTAACGACGCTTCATTTAGTGACCATTCGAAGTGCAAATGGCACTGGAAAAAAAAGCAGGGACCGATGGCTGTGATTCGCACTTATAAGCCCGTGGCAGTCTCCCCGCAGTCATGTGATTTAAATTAGGACGTTTGGCCACTGACTCGCATTTATGACGGTCGTAGAGTCCCGGGTGGGGTGGTCACGTGATTCCCGTTGGCGACCTTATGACAAGCAAAGTTGATGGGGGAAGCCCGATTTGCTTCGCGGCCGGGTTCCACATTGGACAACCACAGCGATTCGCTTAGCAACTTTCTCCCTTGGCAACAATAATTTTGCGCACAGTGGCGGTTGTAAAGTGAGGACTGCCTGTATTTGCAGCCTAGGTTTTAAGAGAGGGGAGGGGGAATTAAATCTCCTGTGTTTGCTCACAACCAAAATCAAACAAGTAATCCTTAACTTAAAAAGAGTTCATTTAGCAACCGTTCAATGCAGTGGTGGGATTCAAATAATTTAACAACCGGTTCTCTGCCCTAATGGCCAGCTGGGTGGATGTGGACATGGTGGGCGTGGCTATGGGTTGTGACAGGCAGCACTCAGCCTCCTGAACCCCTCTGGCAGCAGAAAACGGGCTACAGGGAGGGTGCCCCCCCCTGCACCGCTTTTTGGGCCTAGTAGGATGCCCTGCAGCCTCCTGGGAGCAAAAACAGGCTCTGTATGTGTGTGTGTGTACCCCCCAATGCGCCCTGTTTTGGGACTAGTAGGCCTCCCTGCTCTTAGCTGGGAGCCAAAACGGGGCATGTGTGAACTCCTGGAAGGGGCGAGGCCAGCCAGCAATTTAACAACCGGTTCGCTCAAACCATCCCGAACCGGCTGAATCCCACCACTGGTTCAAAATTGCAATGGCACTGGAAAAAAAAAAGAGACTTAAGACCTTTTTCACATTTACGACCGTTGCAGCCTCCCCGTGATCAATTGTGTGATCAAAATCCACACACGTGGCAGCAGTTTCATACTTACGACCGTTGCCGTATCCCAAGGTCACGTGATCCCCTTTTGCGACCTCTCCCAACCGGCAACGTCGACGGGGAAGCCTGATTCACTTAACCACCGGGTGACTAACTTACGAACGGCAGCGATTCACTTAACAACCGAAGCAAAAAAAAAGTTGTTCAAACTCACTTAACCCGACGTCTCTCGCTCGACCACCAAGTTTGAGCTCATTTGCTGTCGTAAGGTACGATCTATCTGTATTTGCAGCAGCCTAGGTTTTAAGACCGGGAGGGTGGGGAGAATCTCCAAGGCTTGCTTAAAACCAAAGCCAAACAATTCCAAAAAAGCAAATTAAAAACTCAAGAAGGCCAAAAACGAACCCACAAATGGAAGAAACAGAGCGAAGCCGTCAGGGGGGAAAAAAAGGAAAGAAAGAAACAAAGAAAAGAAATACCAATAACTAATGAACACAGAAAGCCAATAATATTGTATTTCACTTGTTGATTTAAATTAGTTCTCCGATTTCTTAGCTGCGGGCTCGTTTCGCCCTAGCCCCCAATCGTTTGCTCTAAATGATTGGTGTGTACGACACAAACGATTATCCCTATCGAACCGTTTCTAATTAGTTAAGTATTCCCCCACCCCACCCCCTTCTCCTGAAAGCGGTAATCTTATCCTCGCCGAACGCTGAGGAAATCCCTTCGAACTCCGGAAAAACAACGGTGGATTAGAAGATGGTTAAGGCGCCTAGAATAATTGACAGTTGCGTTATTAAAGGCGCACGCGCCTATACGAATAGCCCGATGGCAGTGAGGGTGAAACTTTTCAGCACTGAGTGGCCAAACCGGAATGCCCTTGCATCCCAGAGTGCCGTAAACCCAAAGACCAGCTGGCTGGTGCCCATGCGTGCGCCAGCCACCTGTTCTTTGGGTTTCTGGTGAGGGCATGCGTGCCAGCCAGCTGGTCTTTGCGAGTGCTGGAGTGCCGTAAACGGAAAGACCAGGTTGCCAGTATGTGAATGCGTGCGCCAGCCAGCTGGTCTTTGGGTTTATGGCGTGTATACGTGCCAGCCAGCTGATCTTTGGGTTTATGGCAGATGCATAGGCGCCGGCCAGCTGGTCTTCAGGTTACGGCACGTGCACGTATGCCAGCCAGCTGGTCTTCGGGTTTATGGCGTGTGCATACGTGCCATACAGCTGGTCTTCAGGTTTACAGCATGTATACACGCCAGCCAGCTGATCTTTGGGTTTATGGCAGATGCATGTACTCCAGCCAGCTGGTCTTTGGATTTACAGCGTGTGTATACGTGCCGGCCAGCTGGTCTTTGGGTTTACGGCAGACGCATGGGCGCTGGCCAGCTGGTCTTGGGGTTTATGGCGTGCGCATACACGCTAACCAGCTGGTCTTCAGGTTTAAAACGTGTGTATACGTGCCGGCCAGCTGGTCTTTGCGAGTGCTGGAGCGCCGTAAATGCAAAGACCAAGTCGACGGTACGTGAATGCGTGCACCAGCCAGCTGGTCTTCGGGTTTACAGTGCGTATATGGGCCAGCCAGCTAATCTTTGGGTTTATGGCAGACGAATGGGCGCCGGCCAGCTGGTCTTTAGGTTACAGCACGTGCATGTATGCCAGCCAGCTGGTCTTTGGATTTAAAGTGTGTGTATATGTGCCGGCCAGCTGGTCTTCAGGTTTATGGCATACGCATACACGGCAGCCAGCTGGCCTTAGGGTTTACAGCGTGTATATGCACCAGCCAGATGATCTATGGTTTATGGCAGACGCATGGGTGCTGGCCAGCTGGTCTTAGGGTTTACGGCATGTATACGCGCCAACCAGCTGATCTTTGGGTTTACGGCAGACGCATGGGCACTGGCCAGCTGGTCTTAGGGTTTACGGCATGTGTATACGCGCCAACCAGCTGATCTTTGGGTTTACGGCAGACGCATGGGCACTGGCCAGCTGGTCTTAGGGTTTACGGCATGTATACACGCCGGCCAGCTGGTCTTTGGGTTTACAGCAGACACATGTACGCCGGCCAGCTGGTCTTAGGGTTGACGGCATGTGTATACGCGCCAACCAGCTGATCTTTGGGTTTACGGCAGATGCATGGGCGCCGGCCAGCTGGTCTTTGGGTTTACGGCACACACATGTACGCTGGCCAGCTGGTTTTCAGGTTTATGGCGCTCTGGTGCACGTCAACAGCAGCTGGTCAGCACGCATGCATGGGCGGGAAACCAGAAGAGCAGCTGGCAATGGTGTGCATGCCCACAGAGAGGGCTCTGCGTGCCACCGGTTCGCCGTCACGACCCGATGGATTTCAACTGAGTCTAACTTCCACTAAAAGGGCCACTTAAAAAGACATTTTTAGAAAAGCTTGCTCCAGTCCAAATAGGGGGGAAATGCACGAAAAATCTGTCCAAATTCATAAAATAGGGGCGGGGGGGAGTTTCAGGGGCAAATTTTAAATATTCCCACGCATGCTCCCCCCCCCACACCCACTTCTGCGTCTTTGGCCCTCTGTGCAAAGGCCGGTACGTTTAGTAGTAGCCCATCAGCTACGCCTCTGACCCCTCCCACCGCCAAGCCTCACTGGGCTTGTAGTCCACTGCAAAAGCTCCTCTTGCTCCTTCTGGGGAGAAGGAGGCACCCAATCCATGCCAGGGGATCTCGTGGTCCAGCCAGCCAGCCGAGCGCTCTCCCAACCCACTCAGGCCATTCCGAGAGGCCCGCGAGAAAGAAAAGTGGACGCTCACCTCCAAGATCCGCGAAGGAGAAGATGAGCAGGTGCTTGGAACTCCTGGACCGGATCCGCAGGGATGGGTAGTCCCAGGTGGGGAAAGGGGGAAAGAGAGATAACGGCTGGGGAGGGAGGGAGAGAGGGAAGAAGGAAGGAAGGAATAATGTGAGCGAAGAAGGCAGAGAAGGAAGGAAGGAGAGTGAAGAAGGCAGAGGAAGGAAGGAAGGAAG
This sequence comes from Thamnophis sirtalis, assembly GCF_051295495.1. NCBI lineage: Eukaryota > Metazoa > Chordata > Lepidosauria > Squamata > Natricidae > Thamnophis > Thamnophis sirtalis. The sequence continues at coordinate 138,835,323 of NW_028261384.1, read as the reverse complement.
GAAAGAAGGAAGGAAGGAGAGTGAAGAAGGCAGAGGAAGGAAGGAAGGAAGGAAGGAAGGAAGGAAGGAAGGAAGGGGAAGGATGGATGGAAGGAAAGAAGAATGTCAGTGAAGGCAGAGAAGGAAGGAAGGAGAGTGAAGAAGGCAGAGGGAGGAAGGAGATGGGAATGTGGAGAAGGAGAGGGAAGGAAGGAAAGGAAAGGAAGGAAGAATGTGAGTGAAGAAGGAAGAGAAGAAAGGAAGGAAAGTGAAAAAGACAGAAGAAGGAAGGAAGGCAGGATGGATGGAAGGAAAGAAGAATGCCAGTGAAGAAGGCAGAGAAGGAAGGAAGGAGAGTGAAGAAGGCAGAGGAAGGAAGGAAAGAAAAGATAGGGAGGAAAAATGAAATGGCTAGGAAGGAGGGAAAAGGTGGAGGGAATGAAGGAAGGAAGGAAGGGAGGAAGGAAAAGATAGGAAGGAAAAATGAAAGGAGGCTACGAAGGAAAAGATGGATGGATGGAAGGAAGGAAGGGTGCAAAATGGCAGAGAAGGAAGGAAGAATAATGGAGGGATAGTGAGAAGGAAGGAAGGAAAAGGGAGGGATGATAATGAGAAGGAAGGAAGGAAGGAAGGAAGGAAGGAAGGAAGGAAGGAAGGAAGACCAAACAACTTCTTATTCCGTGCCCACATGGATGCCAAGGTGGTGGCTGGCCAGCAGCGTTGCCAACAATGCCTCGCTTCTGTCCTCTTCTTTGCAGAGTGCCAACCTCAGGGATTCTACTCACGTACCAGCCGGGGCGATGCCAGCCCCCACCAGCTTTGGCTCAGTGCCAAGTTCAGGCGGGCACAAGGGTGCCAAGGGGAAGGAACATGGCGGTGGGGGGAGACGGTGCAGGCACAATCGATTGGGGATGCCAAGGCCCGATTCTCGGGGGCTCAGCCAAGCAGCTTTCGCCAACCCACGGCTCCGGCAATGCCCGCCTTGGGTCCCTCTACCCGGGGTTGTTTTCCCGGTGCAATCTACGCCTGCGTCTCGCTTCCCTCCCTGCCTCGTGCCATCCGTCCGTCGGAGTCCCTGCGCTACTCCAATGCCCGTCAGTGCTCCGAGCCCTCGGCCGTCGCATGGGTTCCCCACGCTGCCCGCTTCTCGCCAGCTGCCGCCTGGTGCCCAAGTCTCTTTGTAGAGGCCAAAGAGGGAGGGGGGCACGGTGCCAAGGCTCCCCCAAAACGTCCCGAAAGACCGGCCGCATGCCAATCCCTTGCCCTGGCCTTCTCTGCCTCCGTGTCGCCTGGCGGGTACTGCCGTGCCAGCTGCTCCTCTCTCCCTCCCCCTCCATATCCGGGTTCCATCCCATCCCACCCACCCACCCACCCCCCGCCCGCCCTCCCTCGGCTGCAATTTGTGAACCAACCTGGCATTTCTCTCTCGCAGGCTCTTCCCCCCCCACAACCCCCCACCCGCCCAGTTGGCATCGGCGATGGTGAGCAGAACGAATGCCGCAGAAAGGAGGGAGGGAGGGGTGGAGGGAGGGTGGCAGGGCGGGCGGCTGTTCCATGCCAGCTGTCATCACCCCTCCCCTGTGCAGAATCTCTCCTGGTATCCGGCTGGCATACGCCACCTCCCCCTGCCATCTTCTATCACGGGCTTCCTCGCTCCAACCATCTTTTGGCTTTTATGCCCGCCTTCGTTCTCTCTGTCTCTCTCTCTCTCTCTGTCTCTCTCTTCCTTCTTTCCCTCAAACCTCTGGGCAATATTATCCTGCTTCCACTCCTCCTTTTCTCCCTCTTTCCCCATCACCCCATCCTTTCTCTCTCTCTCTCTCCTCCGCAGCCCCCTTTCCCCCCCCTCCCTGCCCCCGTGCCAACCTCCAAATCGGTACCCCACTCCCAAGTACCAGGTCGGGTCCAGGTGCCCTGCTCCTTATGCCAACCACGGGGGTGTGTGGAAGCTCACGGCCACGTCTTTCTCGGGGAAGCGACACAGTCTAACCCCCCCCCCCACGCACACAGCCACCCCCACCCCTCAACCACGTACGAACACAACAGAGAGTCTTTTGGCTTTCCCCTCTCGCCCATCCCACCCGCCTGGGGAAAAATAGTGGCACTCTGCCAGCCCATAAACAGCCATCTGTGCCCCAGTCTGCAGCATCTCTCCCCCCCCTCTCGAACCGCCCCCCCCCTCCCGAGCGCCACACTAATTGGCAGCTGAATTAATTAAGTCCGGGTTGCTAATTAACATTCCTACGGTGGTGTGTTGCAAAGGGGGGAAACTTGCTGGCAGATCTGCAAAAAAACGAGGCACGGAGGGAGTTGAGACTTGGCAAACAAACGGCTTCGCTTGGTGCCCAAAACTGGGAGAAATTAAAATAATGATCACAAAATAATAATAATAATATTTTTTTTTAAAAAAATTCGGTCAATTACAGGCAGTCCTCGACTTACGACCGTCTGCTTAGCGACCGTGCCAAGTTACGACATGACTTAAGACGGTTTTCGCACAGTTACGCAGCCCCCCCCCCCCGGCGGTGCAGCCGTCAAAATTTGGCCGCTTGGCGCCACCGGTTCGTTGTTACGACAGTTGGTGCTGGCCGGCGGGTCACGCCGTCCCCCCTTTTTGCGACAAGCCAAGGGTTCCCTTAACAACCAAAGGACTCACTTAACGACTGCAGGGGTTCACGGAACAACCGTGGCAAGAAAAGTGGTAAAACGGGACAAAAATTTCTCGCTGAACGAATGTCTCGCTTAACAACCAGAAATTCTGAGTTCAGTTGCGGTCGTACCTACAGGACTGCCTGTAGTACGGGAAAAAGTTAAAAATTCAGCGGCATGATTCTTGCTGATGGTTGAAGCTGAACACAGAGCCAAGGTCTCGATGTTGGCGACTCAATCCAGAGAGTCCTCGACTTACGACCATTATTGAGCCCAAGCGAGAGAGTTGTTAAGTGAGTTTTGCGCCATTTGACACCCTTTCTGGCCACAGTTGTTAAGTTAATAACCTGCTTCCACAAGAAGGTCGCAAAAGGGGACCGTCCGTCCCATGGAAATTGCAACCGTCATAAATACGAGTCACGTGCCAAGCGTCTGAATTTGGATCACACCACTGCCGCAACGGTCGTTAAGTGTGAAAAATGGTCACAAGTCCCTTTTTTTGGACCAGCAAAGCCAGATTCACTTAACAACCGTGTTGTCCTCTTAACGATGGCAGAGATTCGCTTCACAACTGTGGCGAGAAAGGTCATAACGGAGGTTGAAACTCACTTAACGACCGTCTTCCTTAGAAATGCACATTTGGGCTCGGTTGCGGTCGTAAATCGAGGACTGCCTGTCATTGGTTCCCATTTTAGTCTTGAGGGCAGGTGATGGGAACTGTAGTCCATCCCGCTGGGAAATCTGGGGAAGACTGTTTGTCTCTGTTCTGACTGAAGCTTCTCCCAAAAAGCATGAAGCAGATTCCGGACAAAACCCCTTTTATTAAAGAAATGTGAATTCCTCTCCTTCACCTTCAGCCAAGGCCTGGCAAACAGTCTTTCAAAGGAATATTTATGGCCACAGACCTTATCTAGCTTGGAAAGCTGCCATGTCAATATTTTCCAAATGAGGTGCTGTGCGAGGAAAGACTGGGCCGAGAGTCTCGGAGATTCAAGGACAGATCTTCACACTCCTGAAACGAATCTAATGCAGGAACCAATTGTTTCCTGCAAAAGCCCCCTCCCCTTTCGCTCCCCTTTTATTTCCTACGGGTGGGGGGGGGAGCAATCGCCATCCAGCTGTGGCTTTTCTCCCAAGTCGACCCCTGATTTCTCAGCTGTTAATTAATAAAACGCCTTTTGATTAATATACTGTGAATTCCACTCCTTCACATCCCGCAAAGTCTTTCAAAGGAGGATTTACGGTCACAGACCTTATCTGGCTTGGAGAGCGGCCAGGCCGAGATCTGCAAAACTTGGCAAGGAGTCTCGGAGAGTCCCGAACCAATGAAGCGAACTAATTGTCTCCTGCAAACTCCATTCCTCTGTCGCTCCTCTTTTATTTCTTCTGGGAGGGGCCATTCACCGTCCACGTGTGGCTTTACTCTCAAGTCAACCCTGATTTCTTAGCTAGTCTTTTCTCCTGGAGGGTCTCCGCAGGCGCACACTGGGAACAGGCTCCAGCTGTTCTTCTGCCTCACTGATCTCCGACTCCGAAGGCAGCTGATAACTGTTAGACGGCCCTGGTCCCCTCTCTTCCTCCGACACAGAGCCCTGGGAGGGGCCATTCACTGTCCACCTTACTCCCGTCGATCCCAGTTGTTTAGCTGTTCCCTTCGTCTGGCAACTCTGCCCATGCGCACACTGGGAAACAGGCTCCAGCTGTTCTTCTGCCTCACTCATGTCTGACTGTGAAGGCAGCTAATAACTGGCATACGGCTCTGGCCCCCTCTCTGCCTCCGACGCAGAGCCCTCGTCCGAGCCTTCCCCAGACTCCAGGACTGGCCCATGTTCCTCCCCAACCTCCTCATTGTTCGAACCTGCTGGCCATTTGACGGGCCACAGCACTCTCACTGAACTGATCACAACCACTTAGAACAAATCAAGTGGACAATAAACCGGGACCGTCACTAATAGAGACAATCTGGAAGCTTATAACAAGCTTCGTCTATTCTCGTTTGCAGCAGGAACGGACAACGGAAACTGAGAAAGGCCACCTGCCGTTCATTTAAGTGTTAACTTTTGTGCAAATCAGTGGTGAGATTCAAATAATTTAACAACCGGTTCTCTGCCCTAATGATCAGGTGGGTAGGTGGGGCTTAGTGGTCATGTGACCGTGTGGGCGTGGCGAACTCAACATTACTCAGGTCGATGGGCGCTTCGCCTTAGCTGTTACAATGTAAAAAGGGTTAACCGGAGAGGCAGTTTCTGTAAGCAGGGCAATAAAGATGAGGCTAGAAACAACACCAGAATGTTTCCTTCCTGCCTTCCTTACAGGATTAGCCCTGTAAAGTGGAAAAACACAAAAGGAGATTTCTTCCAACAATCGGTTCTCCGAACTACTTAGAAAGTTACCAACCGGTTCTCCCGAATAGGTGCGAACCGACTGAATCCCACCACTGGTGCAAACGCTTGACGTCTCGCTCTCTTTCTTTCAAACGCGGTCGCTAAAACGCAGCCCTTTCCCACCCTGACCCAGGCAGTCCTCAACTTTACGACCACAACCGAGAGCCCAGCATTTCTGTGGCGACGGAAGATGGCCGTGAGGTGAAGTTTCCTCCCATTTTACTGGCACGTCCGTCGCGTGGATCCCTGTAGTTGGGGATGTAGTAACGCGGCCCCGTTAAGTGACTCCAACTCCCCACTTGGCTTTTGCCCGTCAGGAGGTCGCAAAAGGTTATCACGTGACACGCACACCGCTCCGGGACACTACAACCGTCGTAAATAGGAGTCGGTTGCCAAGCATTTGAGTTTGGCTGTGACCACGGGAAGGTTGTAGGAGTCGTGAGAAAAATGGCGGTCAATCACTTTTTCCAGCGCTAGGCTAACTTTGAACGGCCACTAAATGAACTCTGTAAATCGAGAACTACCTGTACTACAATTCCCATGGGTCTCACCCGTTTAGCTTGATTGGAACTGTAGTTTCCATGAGGAGAAGGTCCCGTCGTGTGAGGCGATATCAAACGTTCAGGAAATCTTCGCTGAAAATGAATGATTATAATTTAAAGAAAGGTCCATTAAACAGTCGGGAGAATTGGAAATTGGGCTAAACATGGGAACAGGCCAACCTTCGATATTTATTACATATTTCTCTTCCCATTATTACTTTTTAAGTAATGTACCTCATACTCCTTTCTCTCTCCTTTTCCACACAACAATCTTGTTCGGTGGCCTGCGCTGAGGGGGAGACTGCTTCAAAGTCACCCAGCCGGCTTTCAGGCCTGAGGTGAGACTAGAACTCACCGTCTCCGGGTGATTGACCCAACGTCACCCAACCGAGTTTCATGCCTGAGGTGGTTCACCGACAAATGCGCGATAGACATATGTGCGATGACAAAACCGCGACGACAAAACCGCGACGACAAAACCGCGACGTCAAAATCGCTAATTGATTTTCGACAAAAGCGCGCCGACAAATGCGCGTCATCAACAAGCTACATAGTGGGACGCGTATACGTACGTTATTACCTTAACCCTAACCCTAACTCTAATTGTGATTGTCATTGCGCTTTTGTCGGTGCGATTTTGACGTCGCGAATTTGTGGGCGTGATTTTGACATCGCGGTTTTGTCGGCGCACAGATGTCTATTGCTCAATTGTCGGGTCACGGCCTGAGGTAGGACTAGAATTCACCATCTCCCGGTGATCGGCCCAGATTAACCTAGCCAGCTTTCAGGCCTGAGGCGGGACTAGAATTCACCGTCTCCTGGTGATTGGCCCAAAGCCACCCAGTCACTTTCATGCTTAAGAACAGACTAGAACTCACCATCTCCTGGCGATTGGTCCAAAGCTACCCAGTCCCTTTCATGCCTAAGGTGACACTAGAACTCACCACCTCCTGGTGATTGGCCCAGAGTAACACAGCCCATTTTCAGGCTTAACGCAGGACTAGAATTCACCATCTCCTGGTCATTGGTCCAGTCATCCAGCCGGCTTTCAGGCCTAAGGCTGAACTAGAACTCACCATCTCCTGGTGATTGGCCCAGAGTAACACAGCCCACTTTCAGGCTTAACGCAGGACTAGAATTCACCGTCTCCTGGTCATTGGTCCAGTCATCCAGCCAGCTTTCAGGCCTAAGGCTGAACTAGAACTCACCATCTCCTGGTGATTGGCCCAGAGTAACACTGCCCACTTTCAGGCTTAACGCAGGACTAGAATTCACCGTCTCCTGGTCATTGGTCCAGTCATCCAGCCGGCTTTCAGGCCTAAGGCTGAACTAGAACTCACCATCTCCTGGTGATTGCTCCAGGCACCTAGCTCCTTTCATGCCTAAGATGGGACTAGAACTCACCAGCTCCTGGGGCTTGGCCGAAAGTCACCTAGCTGGCTTTCATGCCTAAGGCGGGACTAGAATTCACCCTCTCCTGGTGCTTGGCCCAAAGCCACCCAGCCGGAATAATTTCATGTATTATGTAGGAAATATTATTATGTATTCCTAAAAAAAGATGAGACTGTATTTACAATTCATTCAACGGTCTCCTCATGGTTTCTAGGCGCGTGGATTTAATCGCTGTGGCTTAAAAAACCATGGGTTTAACCAAACCAGACTGCAATGGTTGAAACTCACTCTCTCTCTCTCCCTCCCTCTGTGTGTGTGTGTGTGTGTGTGTGTGTGTGCGCACACTGTATCAGAGCTTCAATCATTGAAATCTGGTTTGGTTACAAGCATGGTTTGTTGAACATATACTGTATATAAAAGTAATGGTTCCCCTTGCACATCTGTGCTAGTCGTTCCTAACTCTAGGGGGCGTTGGTGCTCATCTCCGTTTCAAAGCCGAAGAGCCAAGCGCTGTCCGAAGAGGTCTCCGTCAGTCATGTGGCCGGCATGACTCAACGGCGAAGGCGCACGGAACGCTGTTCCCTTCCCAACAAAGGTGGTTCCTATTTTTCTACTTGCATTTTTACGTGCTTTTCGAACTGCTAAGTTGGCAGAAGCTGGGACAAGTCACAGGAGCTCACTCCATTACGAGGCGCTAGGGATTCGAACCGCTGAATTGCCGACCTTTCTGATTGACAAGCTCAGCATCTTAGCCATGGAGCCATGTCCCCCCGTCTCCTCTCTCTCTCTTCTCTCTCTCATCTCTCTCTCTCCACTCTTTCCTCTCTCCCTCCTCTCTCTCCACTCTTTCCTCTCTCCCTCCTCTCTCCTCTCTCTCTTTTATCTCTCTCCTTTTTATCTCTCTCTCCTCTCTCTCTCTTTTATCTCTCTCCTCTCTCTTTTATCTCTCCTCTCTTTTATCTCTCCTCTCTCTTTTATCTCTCTCTCCTCTCTCTTTTATCTCTCTCTCCTCTCATCTCTCTCCTCTCTCTCTCTTTTATCTCTCTCCTCTCTCCTCTCTCTTTTATATCTCTCTCCTCTCTCCTCTCTCTTTTATCTCTCTCTCTCTCTCCTCTCTCTCTCTCTTTTCTCTCTCTCTCCTCTCTCTCTCCTCTCTCTTTTATCTCTCTCTCCTCTCCTCTCTCTCTTTTATCTCTCTCTCTCCTCTCTCTCTCTCCTTTCTCTCTCTCTCTCTTTTATCTCTCTCTCCTCTCTCTTTTATCTCTCTCTCTCTCCTCTCTCTTTTCTCTCTCTTTCTCTCTCTCTCTTTTATCTCTCTCTCCTCTCCTCTCTCTCTTTTATCTCTCTCTCCTCTCTCTCTCTCTTTTATCTCTCTCTCCTCTCCTCTCTCTCTTTTATCTCTCTCTCCTCTCTCTCTTTTATCTCTCTCTTTCTCTCTCTCTTTTATCTCTCTCTCCTCTCTCTCTCTCTTTTATCTCTCTCCTCTCTCTCTCTTTTATCTCTCTCTCCTCTCTCTCTTTTATCTCTCTCTCCTCTCTCTCTCTCCTTTCTCTCTCTCTTTTATCTCTCTCTCCTCTCTCTCTCCTCTCTCTCTCTTTTATCTCTCTCTCCTCTCTCTCTCTCTTTTATCTCTCTCTCTCCTCTCTCTCTCTCTTTTATCTCTCTCTCCTCTCTCTCTCTCCTTTCTCTCTCTCTCTCTTTTATCTCTCTCTCCTCTCTCTCGTCCACTAATTATTAAATAAAAACTAACCAGCACTTTCCACTGTGGAGTCAATTCCTCCAAGTGTCCTGGGACTCTCATGCCCATGTGTCCCAGCTCCCCTGGCCCAAAGACTGTGGGATACTGGGAACTGGAGTCCCCTAACCCCAGGAGAGCCACTTTCAGATCTTGACACAGCAAACCAGGATTCAGATCACCTCTTAAGCCACGTATCCTGGTTGGTTAACCTTGAGAATGATCTTCCCTGGCCTACCTCGAAGGGCTGTCCCACCCCGCCAGGAAAAAGATCTAAATAATAAGGGAATTATGGGGAAAATAATTCACAAGGCAGAGTATCCCATCAGCCTCAACTTCAAGCAGAGTGCGCTTGAAAGCGGCCTGCACTTCAACTCCCAGAATTCCCCAGGCCCGCACAGGAGAATTCTGGGAGCTGAAGTCCACATCTCTTCCCCGCGGTCAAGCTTGACAAACACACCCGTGGAAAAATAAATAAATCAAGAAAATAATAATTTGTGGCCTGTCAGCCACTCGTCCTAGCAATATTTAGGAATAGCCGACGGGCGTCTTTCGGGAAAGAAAAGATTTTCACGCATTTCTTTTTCATTAGCCTTCCAAGCGCCCCCCTCCCCAATTTCTTCGTCCTCCCCCCCCCTCCTCGCTCTCGTTCTGCCACGTCCCCCTATAGAAAAATCAAAAGAGGGAAAGGGGAACACAGCAGAAGCGAAGGCCGACAAAATGGGGCAGGCGGAAGAAAGGGGGAGAGGAGGAATAAAGGAAGGAAGGAGAGAGAGAGAGAGAAAAGGAGGGGGAGGCTGGGTGAGGGGCTGCAGCGAGGGAGACACGCTGCTATGCCGAACGGAGGCACCAAATTAATTTTGAGGACGGGGAGTGGAAGGCTGCGTGGCTGGAATAAAAATGAGGAGGGGGAAAGAGGGGAGGAATCGGGGTGGAGGGATCCCCCTGCTGGACGAGATAGATCAATGCACCAAAGAGAAACCCACCCACCCAAAATACAAGACGGAGTTAGTATGTGTACGCTCCATTCCTGAGACCCCCTCCCCTTTCCCCAGGTGAGGGGACACCACTGACCTTCAGACCCCCATCGTTAGTATTCACGTGCCAACACATGGGCTCTAACACCACCAACCCCATCATCCACTCCCTTATTTCTCTGTTCTGACCGAGGCTTCCCGAGAGCAGGAAGCAAACTCCTGGTCCGGATAAAAACCCCTTTGATTCATTGGCTGCGGATTCTGCTCCTTCCCATCCAGCGAGGAGCTTTCAAAGGAGGATTTACGGTCACAGACCTAATCTCGCTTGGAGAGTTGCCAGGCCGATCTCTGCAAAACTTGTTAAGGAGTCTCGGAGAGTGACGAACCCATGAAGGGAACGGATTGCCTCCTGCAAACTCCACTCCCCTTTCGCTCCTCTTTTATTTCCTCTGGGAGGGGCCATTCACCGTCCACGTGTGGCTTTACTCCCAAGTCGACCCCGATTTCTTAGCTAGTCTTTTCTCCTGGAAGCTCTCCGCGGGCACACACTGGGAACAGGCTCCAGCTGTTCTTCTGCCTCACTGATCTCCGACTCCGAAGGCAGCTGATAACTGTCGGGCGGCCTTGGCCCCCTCTCTGCGTCCGACGCAGAGCCCTCCTCAGAGCCTTCCCCAGACTCCAGGACTGGCCCCATTTTCCTCCCCAACCTCCTCACTGTCTGAATCCGCTGGCAGGCCACCACAGGGATGTTTTCTCTGCTTTTGCTGCCAATTACAGGATCTTATCAATGCTTATCGACCGGGAGCCGAGTTCAGATCTAGCCTCGGCCACAGCAGCTGACAGGGGTTTTTTTTGGTTAATTTTTATCGCGTTTTTTTCCCCACACACACAACTCAAGGCGGCAAATATACCTAACGCCTTTTCCCCCTTCCTTCTCTTTCCCCCCTCAACGCCCACCCTGTGAGGGGTTGGGCTGAGAGGGAGGGGCTGGCCCCAAATCACCCAGCTAGCTTTCATGCTTAAGGCAGGACTAGAACTCACCGTCTCCAGGACTAGCCCAGAGTCAACTAACTGGCTTTCGTGCCTAAGGAGAGATGATGAGTTCTAGTTCCATCTTAGGCCTGAAAGCCGGCTGGGTGACTTTGGGCCAATCACCGGGGGACAGAGAGTTCTAGTTCCGCTTTAGGTATGAAAGCTGAATGGGTGACTTTGGGCTAATCACCAGGAGACAGGGAGTTCTAGTCCCACTTTAGGCATGAAAGCTGAATGGGTGACTTTGGGCTAATCACCAGGAGACAGGGAGTTCTAGTCCCACTTTAGGCATGAAAGCCAGCTGGGTGGCTTTGGGCTAATCACCGGGAGTCAGTGAGTTCTAGTCCCACCTTAGGCATAAAAGCCAGCTGGGTGACTTTGGGCCAATCACCAGGAGTCAGTGAGTTCTAGTCCCACCATAGGCCGGAAAGCTGAATGGGTGACTTTGGACCAATCACCGGGAGTCAGGGAGTTCTAGTCCCACCTTAGGCATGAAAGCCAGCTGGGTGGCTTTGGGCCAATCACCAGGAGAATGGGAGTTCTAGTCCCACCTTAGGCCTGAAAGCCAGCTGGGTGACTTTGGGCCAATCACAGGGAGTCAGTGAGTTCTAGTCCTACCTTAGGCATGAAAGCCGGCTGGGTGGCTTTGGGCCAATCACTGGGAGTCAGTGAGTTCTAGCTCTACCTTAGGCCTGAAAGCGGGCTGGGTGACTTTGGGCCAATCACCAGGAGACAGGGAGTTCTAGTCCCACTTTAGGCCTGAAAGCCAGCTGGGTGACTTTGGGCCAATCACAGGGAGTCAGTGAATTCTAGTCCTACCTTAGGCATGAAAGCCGGCTGGGTGGCTTTGGGCCAATCACTGGGAGTCAGTGAGTTCTAGCTCTACCTTAGGCCTGAAAGCGGGCTGGGTGACTTTGGGCCAATCACCAGGAGACAGGGAGTTCTAGTCCCACTTTAGGCCTGAAAGCCAGCTGGGTGACTTTGGGCCAATCACTGGGAGTCAGTGAGTTCTAGTCCCACCTTAGGCATGAAAGCCAGCTGGGTGACTTTGGGCCAATCACCGGGAGATTGGGAATTCTAGTCCCACCTCAGGCACCAAAGCTGGAAGAGTGTCTTCGGGCCATTCCCCCCCCCCTCTCTCAGCCCAACCTACCTCCCAGGGTTGTTGTGGAGAAAATAAAGAGAAAGGCATCGGATTCTTTCCCTGCCTCATTTCTCGAACGAACAGAAGACACGGGACCCAAATCAATCAATCAAATAAAAATAAATCAATAATTATTAACCTTCTCAGAGGACGTGGGTGTGTGGAAAGAACGCAGGGATATCCCTACTTGGGATATTTTTCCGGTTCCACCACAAAACCGCGGACGACAAAATCGCGGTCGACGAAAGCGCGTACGTGACGTCATCACAGCGCGACGAAAAAGATCGAAAAATGTAAAAATAAAGCGAAAACCTTACCCTAACCCCCCCAAACCTAACCCTAAACCTAACCCTAAACCTAACCCTTAACCTAACGAAAAACCTAACGCTAACCCTTAACCTAACGCTAAACATAACGCTAACGCTCTAAACCTAACCCTAACCCTTAACCTAACCCTAACCCTAACCCTTAACCTAACGCTTACCTTTATGTGAATCGGCTTGCTGTAATTTAATTTTTATTTCAATTTTTCGATCTTTTTCGTCGCGCTGTGATGACGTCACATACGCGATTTCGTCGACCGTGCTTTTGTGGAACGCGGTTTTGACGGGTCTACGATTTTTCCACCCCAAGTTAAAAATAAATAAACCCCTCACCAGCTCCTACAATGAGATTTCTTCCTTTTCTGTTTTCCGCTGGTTTTTCCCCCCCGTTCCCCCCCCCCCTTTTTCAGCGCTGATCCCTCCCGCCGGTTCCTTGAGCGTGTCGGCCCATCGATCCCCTCCTCGTGTTTTATCGGATTCCACTTAGCCCGATCAGAGTTTAAACCAGGCGAGGATTCCCTTCCCGCCGTCTCCCCCTCCTCTCCCCCAGCCCGAGCTGGATCAATGCCATTGATTTCTGCCAGCCGAGGAATTTGAGGAGGGGGGGAGCGGAGAGAGAGAGAGAGAGAAACGTGGGGATTCCCACATTAAGGACTTCGATCGCTCCAAAAAAAGAAAAAGAGAGAGAAAAACAACAGTGCCGAAGTCACACGCCGAGGATTTCCCGCCCCGCGGACGTGTCGGTCCCCGAGTTACAACCGTCAGGGAGGCTGTCCCATCGCGGCTGTCAGTCGGGACGGTGTTAAAGCAGGTCGGGTCAGGTGGATGACTTGTTTTAACAACCTAATTTGATGGTGGTGGTGGGGAGGGTCGTCGTTAAACAAATGCCGGCGTTGTTAAGCAAAGCTTGCTGAAATCGGAAGCCCAAAAGCTGGTTTTTCAACAAAACAGTGGTAAAGGCAGGTCAGGTGGTGAAGGGGGGGGGGACGGGGACAGAGTTTGAACCTCAAATCCAGGATGCAATGACGGGTAGTCCTCAACTTACGACAATCGAGCCCATGCTCCCTGTCACTAAGTGAGACATTGGTCAAGTGAGCTTGTTTTTCAACAAAACGGTGGCAAAGGCAGGTCAGGTGGTGAAGGGGGGGGGATAGAATTTGAACCTCAAATCCAGGTTCCAATGACGGGTAGTCCTCAACTTGCGACAATTGAGCCCATGCTCCGTCACTAAGTGAGACATTGGTCAAGTGAGCTGTGCCCCGCTTTCTTGCCACCGCCGTTGAGTGAGTTGAATCGCTGCACTTGGGAAGGGAGGAACACGGTTGTTAAGCAAATCATCGGATTGCAAAAAGGGAATTCACAACCGTCGTAAATATGAATCAGTTGCCAAGCGTCTAAATTCGGATCACGTGGCCCCCGGGACGCTGCAACGGTCGTTAAGTGTGAAGAATGACCCTAAGTCCTTCCCCCCCCCCCGTGCTGTGGTAACCTTGAACGGTCACTAAATGAATTGTTGTCACTCGAGGCCTACCTGTAACCCGGAAGGTAAGATTCGTCGAACTTTGAATAGTCACTAAGCAATCGGCCGTAAAGAGAGGACTACTTTCGGAATGCGAGGGGTGTTTGGGGATGAACTGCAAAAACAGCAGAGAAAAATTGAGAAGGGAACTGACCCTGATTGCCCACAAACTGGGTTCGTTAACCCGGTTAACTACCATATTTTTCAGAGTACAAGACGCACTTTTTCCCCTCAAAAAAGTGGCTGAAAATCTGGGTGCGTCTTATACACCGAATATAGCATTTTTGGCCTCCCAAAGCCCCGCCCCTTCACCAAAATGGCCATGCATAGCCTTATGGAGGCTTTCAGAGAGCTCCTGGGGGCTGGGGAGGGCAGAAATGAGCAAAGAACGGGCCATTTTTTGCCCCCCCCCCAGCCCCCAGCAGCACTCTATAAGCCTCCATAAGGCTATTCATGCCTTTAAAAATAAATGGGCCCGTTTTCGCGATAAACGGGCCGTTTTTGGGAGTTTTGCAGAGTGCAAAAACTTTTTTTTTCCTTTTGGAAAGCTCTTTAACTGATTGATGAGAATTACGTTGATCAAGTGCTGTGGCAGCAGAAACAAAGTCTTAGGTGCTGCAGATTGTCAGCGATTTCCTTCTCCAGCCCATGGATAAATAGACCTGGAAACATCTACCTACCTACCTACTCTCTCTCCCTCCTGTATTTCTCTCCCTCTCCCTCTATCTACCTACGTACCTACCTACTCTCTCTCCCTATCTACTGTATTTCTCTCTCTCCCCACCCTCTACCTACTCTCTCCCTCCCTAGCCATCTACCATATTTCTCTTTCTATTTCTTTCTATCCCTCTATCTACCTATCTACACTCTCCCTCTCCCTACTTACTGTATTTCCTACTGTATTTCTCTCTCTATCCCTTTACCTACCTACCTACCCACTCTCTCTCCCCCTAGCTATCTACTGTATTTCTCTCTCTATCCCTCTATTTACCTACCTACTCTCTCTCCCTCCCTCCTGTATTTCTCTCCCTCTCCCTACTCTTTTCTCCCTCCCTTCCTACTGTATTTCTCTATTTCTCTTTATCCCTTTATCTACCTACTCCCTCCCTCCCTCCTGTATTTCTCTTTCTCTCTATCCCACTATCTACCTACCTACTTCTCTCTCCCTAGCTATCTACTGTATTTCTCTATTTCTCTCTATCCCCCTACCTACCTATCTACACTCTTTCCCTACTTACCTACTATATTTCTATTTCTCTCTCTATCCCTTTACCTACCTACCTACCCACTCTCTCCCCCTAGCTATCTACTGTATTTCTCTCCCTCTCCCTACCTATTCTCTCTCCCTCCCTCTCTATCTACCTACCTACTTTTTTTTCAAATTTGCCTCTTCAAAACCTTGGTGTGTCTTATACTCCGGTGCGTCTTATACTCCGAAAAATATAGTGGGTTAAATTAGGGAAAAAAGTTTACTTTTCTTATCATATTTTTCAGAGTATAAGACGCACCCCCCCCAAAAAAAGAGGGTGAAAATTTGGGTGTGTCTTATACACCAAATGTAGTCCCACCCATCCACCAGCCCCCACCCTTTGGCCTCTGCCTTCCAGCAATTTGCCTCCTTGCAGCAAACAGCCTGTATCACTTTCACCACAGCCTGATTAGCACAAGCAGCTGATTGTCAGTTGGATCCTGACCATCAGCTGTTTCAGGCTGCAGAGATTGCCATTGCCTATTGCTGCCTCCGTGCGCTCCATTTTCGGCCTCCACATCCCATTTTTGGCCTCTGCATGCCCCTTTTTTTGGCCTCCGCACACCCCATTTTCCACCCATTCCAATCCCCGCCGTGCAGATGCTGAAAACGGGATGCGGAAGCCGAAAATGGAGCGCGCGGAAGCGGCAATAGGCTATGCTGTGACAATCCCTGCAGCCTGAAACAGCTGATCATCGAGGCCCAACAATCAGCTGCTTCTGCTAATCAGGCTGTGCTGGAACTGAAACTTGCTGTTTGCTGCAAGGAGGCAAAATTTTTTTCTCGTTTTCCTCCCCAAAAGCTAGGTGTGTCTTATACTTCGCAGTGTCTTATGCTCCGAAAAATACGGTAGTATTCAGAACAAGCCCCAATTTTCTTCTTCTTCTTCCTCAACTGACTTTATTATGGCTTTTCCGCCAGGAAAACAAGAAACACGACAGAGATTAAACCGGAAATGATAGCCTTTCAGCTTTATTATTAACAATATCCCATGCAGGCTAAATCGGGGTGATTCCGAGCTATTTTAGGGGTGTGCCGACCTCACTCCTGAGTAGGGAGGTTTATCGTCTCCTGCGGAAACCTGGAGGACGAGGAAGGGAAAAGAGGGGAGAGAAAGGGAGAAAGAAAGAAAGAAAGGGAATGAATTTAGTACGGGGGAAAAAATCTACCTTTAGATAGGAAGAGTTTGGGTTTCTATCAAGAGGCTAGACCTCAGTGAGGAACTGACATTCACAAGGAGCAAAGGAACTGCAGGGAATCCTCGCCTTACAACCAGAATCCCCACTGCCAAGTAAGGTGGCTGTTAAAGCGAGTCGCGTCCAATTTTACCACCTCCTCCCCCCTCTAGATTTGTTAAGTGAGCCACCGCAGTCGTTAAAACGAACCATGCGGTCGCTAAGCATATCCACCTTTCCTCATCGACTTTGGCGATTGGGAACCGGCCTGGGAAGATCCCGGATGGCGATCCTGTGATCCCAGGATGCTTTGACCGTCGTTAATATACGCAAAGCAGAGGTGGGTTCCTACCAGTTCGCACCTATTCGGTAGAACCGGTTCGTCAAATCTACCGAACCGGTTAGAAGAGGTTCCACCAGTGGACCCGGAAAGCAGGCCACACCTACAGAAGAGGTTCCAAAATTTTTTGAAACCCACCACTGCCACACACACACACACGGAGAGAGACAGACAGACTGACACAGAGAGAGAGAGAAAGAAAGGAAGAAATAAAGAACGAAAAAAGAAAGAAAAAGAGTGAGAGAGATGAAAGAAAAAAAGAAAAAAGGGACAGAGAGACAAAAGGAAGGAAAAAGAGAGAGAGAGAGAGAGAAAGAAAGGAAGAAAGAAAGAAAAAACATGGCTGGCAAGCCACTCCCACCAGGTCACATGGCTGGCAAGCCACTCCCACAAAGGAGGCCACACGCACAGAGTAGGTTCCAAATTTTTTTGAAACCCACCACTGAAGCGAAGGCCAATTGCGATCAATTCAGAGAAAACAAAACACCGAGCAGATATTCGGCGATCGATTTCGAGACTTCCCGGCTTGGAAAACCGATTCCAGGTGTTTTAATCTTTTCACTGGAAAGAATCCCAATTTGAGAATTTCCCTTCGCTTCCTCCAAACCAGCAGGCGAGACAGTGGGAATTTTGGGGTGCAAGGAAGGAAGTTTGCTAAACTTCGCAAATTTTCCGATTTAAAGTGTGTGTCTTTGTGTGTGTGTGTGAAGAGATCACTCCTCCCTTTTCATCGAGCCTTACCTTTTTTCTTTCCCCGTTTCGTGCTGACGTTCTTCCTTCTCTTTTTGGGTGGATTGAAATCCTGTAAAGAGGAACAGAAGAAAAAGAAATAAGAGGAAAGAGAAAATGATAAGAGAAAGAGGAATCTAAGGATCAGCTAAAGGTAAAGGTTCCCCTCGCACATATGTGCTGGTTGTTCCCGACTCTAGGGGGCGGCGCTCATCTCCATTTCAAAGCCGAAGAGCCAGCGCTGTCCGAAGACGTCTCCGTCAGTGACGTGCGGTCAGCTTTAGCCCTGGTGAGGCACTTTTTAGACTTGTGGGCTTCAACTCCCAGAATTCCTCAGCCGGGCATGCTCAGTTCCGATTTAAAGCGACAGCATTTTTCCCCCTTGCAAAATAAGTTTCCCCCTTCTTTTTCTTCTCCCTCCCCCTCCTTCCTCCCTCTCTCCCTCCCTCCCCCCTCTCTCAAACAGACAGACGCACACAGAGAACTTCGATCCCTCTCTCATTCACTCACTCTCAAACACAAACACAGAAGTTGGATTGGATATATTTTCCAAAGGCTTGAAAGCAGCTCCTCTGCCATACCCCCCCCCCCCGCTGCCTTCCGGACAAACTTTTTGAATTCCTCCCCCCTCCCCACACGGACCTTTTCCAGCTGTTTCAGAGATGATTTCAACTCTGCTTCTCCCCGCCCTGCCCTCCCCTCTTGAAAAGCCAGAGCTCTGTCAGACTGAGCTAGTTGCTCCCAGAGAACTCTAAAAATGCCCTCTACAGGAGGGCGAGAGAACACGTGCCTCATTTGCATAAAGAATTCTTTGCTTGTTAACCCTTGCTTAACTCTTAAAAGGCGAAAAATTCCTTATGCAAAAGAGGCCCCTAGTTCTCTGGCCTCCTCCTAGTTAATACTGAGAGCAGACACCAAGCCACTGTGACTTGAAATCTGGTAGCAACTACCTTGGTTTTAATTGTTTTAAGAAAATTATTTAAAATCCTTTTCTTTCCCTGAGGAGACTGGTGAGGCCCCGCCTCCCTTGCCTCTAGTGACTGCACGTCCCTGGTCTCAGTGGTCATGTGGCCAGCCTGACTCAATGCTGAAGGCACACGGAACGCTGCTCCCTTCCAACCAAAGGTGGTACCTATTTTTCTACTTGCATTTTTTACGTGTTTTCGAACTGCTGTTGGCAGAAGCTGGGACAAGGCACGGGAGCTCCCTCCGTTACGTAGCGCTAGGGATTCGAACTGCTCAACTGCCGACCTTTCTGATCAACAAGCTCAGCGTCTTAGCCACTGAGCCACCATGTCCCTCAAGGATAGAGAAGGGAATTCCCATGTTCAGGAGATGAACTGATAGTGCTCCATTAACGACTGAAACAACGGGCGGAATTTTGATTGTAAATCATTGCAGGCGTTCAGCAGGTTGTTGTTATGTGACCGGATTAGAGCCGAGGTGGCGCAGTGGTTAAATGCAGCACTGCAGGCTACTGCTAGATCAGCAGTTCAGCGGTTCAAATCTCACCGGCTCAGGGTTGACTCAGCCTTCCATCCTTCCGAGGTGGGTAAAATGAGGACCCAGATTGTTGGGGGCAATATGCTGACTCTCTGTAAACCGCTTAGAAAGGGCTGAAAGCCCTATGAAGCGGTATATAAGTCTACTGCTATTGCTATTGCTATTCAAGTTCCACTCCCACAATTCCCTAGCCAGCATGGGGGTTAGCAACCGCAGCAAGTTTAAAATAGATGGGACTTCAACGCCCCGAATTCCCCAATGCTAACGCAGTCCTTTTGATATGTATGCCCATTGTGGATTGCAGGCTCTCTTCTAATCCCTTTCTCTGCAATCTCTCCGCTCCAGGAGCCTGGAGGAAAAAACTACAGTGATGACTGGCTGGTAGTGGGAAGGTTTACGGGCATAGATCAGCACCATGCTAGAAAGCGGGAGATCCTGAGTTCAAGTCCAACTTCGGCACGGAAGCCAGCTAAGTGGACTTTGAGCCCGTCACCAGGAGACAGTGACTTCTAGTCCTGTATTAGGAATGAAAGGCTGTAGTTCTAAACCAATCACAAAGAGACAATGAATTTTAGTCCAGCCTTAGCACAACAGCCAGATGGGTGATTTTGGCCCAATCCACCAGGAGACAGTGACTTCTAGTCCTGCCTTAAGTATGAAAGCTCGCTGGGTGACGTTAGGCCAAACACCAGGAGACCGGGAGTTGTAGTTCTGTTTTGGGCATGAAAGCCAACTGCGGGACTTTGGGCCAATCACCGGGAGTCGGTGAGTTCTAGTCCTGCCTTAGATATGAAAGCTCGCTTGGGTGACATTAGGCCAAACACCAGGAGACCGAGAGTTGTAGTTCTGTTTTGGGCATGAAAGCCAATTGGGGGAATTTGGGCCAATCACCGGGAGTCGGTGAGTTCTAGTCCTGCCTTAGATATGAAAGCTCGCTTGGGTGACGTTAGGCCAAACACCAGGAGACCGGGAGTTGTAGTTCTGTTTTGGGCATGAAAGCCAACTGGGGGACTTTGGGCCAATCACCGGGAGTCGGTGAGTTGTTATCCCGCCTTAGGTACGAAAGCCAGCTGGATGACTTTGGCCAGTCCCTCCCTCCTAGTCCACCCCACCCCGCAAGGGTATTGTGGAGATGGGGGAAAGAGGAAAAGGGGGTGTTGGATATTTCCCCCACCTTGAGCTACTTGTCAAAAGATACCAGGCCGCCAAGGTGTATCACGATAATGTTCACGAAAAGCCCCCCCCCTTTCTCCTTCCCTGCCCAACATGGCTCACTTGCGTCGAGCCATCTTTCCCACTTCCTGCCCCATCACTAACACCGCCTTTACAGTTGTGGGGTCCATCTCCCCCACTTTACCACTTTAGATGAAATATGGAACCCAAGATAATCCAATTGCGTCCTGTGGAATTCACATTTAGACAATTTAATGTATAAATGTGCGTCCAGCAACTTTTTAAGCACTTGACGTACAAGGGGTACATGGTTCTCTGTTGTGGCCCAGCAGGAGCCGTTGGAGCTGCCACCAGACTCCGACAGCGAGGGGCCCTATGAGTCAGTTCTGGAGGATGTGGAGGACCCTGGACAGGGTTTCGACTCCAAGCAGGGCGCAGAAAGGCTGGTTGGCCACCAGGAGGCACCTGAGCCTTGGACCAGTGGGGAGGAGACAAGGGAGAGTGAGCCGGATGCCAGCAGTGAGTTGTTCCTGGATGCCCGGCACCGAAGAGCTAATAGGCGTCAGGAACAGTTGCGCAGTTACAGGAGGTAATTGCACTCAGCTGGTGGTCATTAGGCTCCTCTCCAGACTATAAAAAGACTGCTTGTGCACACGCCCCTCTTGCAGAAGTCAACACAGGAACGAATGTTGGAGAACATTTTTGTGAGCTTGGCAGGCTGGATTGCTGCCAGGGCTTATCTGTGCCGGTTTGCTGCCAAGGACCTGTCTGTCTGTTAATAAATTGCGTAAAGTATCTTTGGCTCGGAGTGTGCTTTGGTGTGGAACGAGGGAGGTCAGAACAGTTCTCCATGGTCTTGGTATATATAAGGATATCGTCTAAATAGACGAGTACCCCTTGATACAGATGCTCATACAGCACCCTCTCAGAACCTCACCAACCCCCCTTCCCATCTCAACGATAAGGCAGACCCAATAAACTTACTTCTCCCAGAGACGGGGTGGCCCCCGTGAGGGCGCTGATGTCCCCGAAGTGGGTGAGGGAGCTGAGCTGGGAGCCGAGGACCCCTCCTCGTCTACGCCGGGCTTTCTCCTTCCGGGTCACGTTGAGACGGACCATCATGCTCTCCTCGTACTTGGTCCTGTGATGAGACAAGAAGACGGGGAGATGTTTGGACAGCCGAGGCCGATGAAGACAGCAAGGCGGATGGCGCTCCGAGGTAGACTGCGTCTGCCACTGGAGGCTCCGCTCGGCACCACGGGAATTCCTGCTTCAAAATCTGTTGATGCCTCTCCCATTAGGCCCTTCCACAGTGCTTTCTCCTATCAAAGCTTGGGCCCCCAACCCATAAAGCTTCTACTTTTCCAACTTTGCCCAAAAACTCGGGATTTCTCCATTTGTCCTCTCAAGCCCGAATACTATGTTTCCCCAAAAATAAGACAGGGACTTATTTTCTTTTGACGCTTGGCCTTATTTTCAGGGAGGTATTATTTTTGAGGTGCAGGAGGTGGCAAGTGTGGTCACCTCCTGGCTGCTGCTGTGTTGCTATATTTTCGGGGAGGGCCGATTTTCGAGGAAGGGCTTATTTTACTGCATGCGCTCAAAAGCCCGATTGGTCTTATTATCTGGGGAGGTCTTATTTTCAGGGAAACAGGGTATATTTTGGAAACTTTGAACCCTGGGCGTTTCGCCACACGCCTGGAGCTGCAAACCGTCGAGTATTTTAAGCCAATGGGATCTACACATGAAGGTACCGGGCTAGAAAGCAGGTGACGGTGAATTCTAGTCCTGCCTTCGGCATGAAAGCTGACTGGGTGACTTGGAACCAATCACCGGGAGGCGGTGAGTTCTAGTTTCGCCTTGCCCATTAACAGCTGGGAAGTGAATTTTGGGTAAATCACCAGGAGACGGTGAGTTCTAGTCTTGCCTTAGATGTGAAAGCTGACTGGGTGACTTGGAGCCAATCACCGGGAGGCGGTGAGTTCTAGTTTCACCTTGGGCGTTAAAAGCTGGGTGGTGAATTTTGGGTAATTCACCAGGAGGCGGTGAGTTCTAGTCCTGTCTTAGATGTGAAAGCTGACTGGGTGACTTGGAGCCAATCACCGGGAGGTGGTGAGTTCTAGTTTCACCTTGGGCGTTAAAAGCTGGGTGGTGAAACCAGGAGAGGGTGAGTTCTAATCCTGCCTTAGGGATGAAAGCCCTGGGTGACTTTGGGCCAATCACTGGGAAATGGTGAGTTCTAGTCCAGCCTTAGGTACGAAAGCCACTAGGTGACTATGGGGCAATCGCTGGAAGAGGGTGAGTTCTAGTTCCGCCTTAGGGATGAAACCCACTGGGTGTCTTTCGGCAATTACCAGAAGACATTTGAGTTCTAGTCCCACCTCAGACATGAAAACTGGCTGAGTGATGTTGGGCCAATAACCAGGAGACTGTGAGTTCTAGTCCCGTCTCCGGCATGAAAACTGACTTGATTCAGTCCCTCTATGTCCAGCCCGCCTCACAGAGTGGTTGTTGTGAGGAATCTAGGCAGGACGAAGGAATGTTTTGTGCATTCATCACTCTGAATTATTTGTAAGGACCTAAATCTATTATCTTTTATCTCTATCTCTCTATATAAAGGCTGTATGTATGTTCCAGGATAACTCTGGAACACCTGGCCCGTTAAGGAGCACGAGTGCGGCATCCTAGAGCGGCAATTGTTTGTGATGTCATGGTAGGGGGAAGGGAGAGCCTGGGCCGTTAAGGAGAGCGAGTGCGGCGTCCTAGAGCGGCAATTGTTTGTGATGTCAGTTCCTTCGCAGCTTCCTCTAGAAAGCCAGATGTGACGTACGCCCTCTAGTGGACCAATGGGGAAGCGCCTGATGGATTTGGAACAAAGTGCCAGGATTGTAGACAGGGCGGGAAAGTGGAGCACATGGGAGGGGGAAGAGAGAGGGCAGGGATGATGGGCATGGGAGTAGGGGTGGGGGGAAGGCCCCTCTCAATGGCTCCGTCAAACAAACGCTTTGACATCTATAAATACCCGTGTTATCAGCCAGTAAATAAATAAAACCCGCCACCCGTTTCCTTATGAGCAACAGGCTGATGCTGTCATCCTCCTCCCGCCTGGTCTGGCCCTTCCCTCCTCCCTCACTAACCGATGCTCATCCTCCCGGTTCTGTCGGGCCGTGTGAGCGTGATGCCCTTCCCGGATCTCTTCCGGAGCGTCGGAATACTGTTCCTTCAGCTCCCGGATGATGGAGCTGCTAAGTGCTCGCTTTTTGGCTTGTTCCGCCATCTTCTTCTCTCTCTCCATCTCGGTTTCATCTGCAAGAGACAGACAAGAGAGGGACGTTCGTGCAGGATTAAAGCTACCTGGTTTGTTCTTTCTTACGTCGCGACGCCAAACTCTATCCCTCCCGTTCCACAACCAGGTTTAGAATAGAATAGAATAATAACTTGATGGTCACTTTGAATGTAACACCAATCGGCATACATTAAAGGGAGATTTAATTTCATATCGTGACCCGTCAAAAGGGCGAACGACAAAACCGCGCCCGACTAAACCGCATCGCTGATGTCATCAACGTGGCGACAACAGCCAGCGCGGAGGAAGAAGGGCGCTTTAAATAGCGCGTTGAAAGAAAGCCGATTCAACTTAAGGTAAGGGTTAGGTTTAGGTTTAGGGTTAGGTTAAGGGTTAGGTTTAGGTTTAGGATTAGGTTTAGGGGTTAAGTTTAGGTTTAGGGTTTACATCGTGCTTCTGTCTCCACGCTGTTGTTGCCCTGTTGATGACGTCAGCGACGCAGTTTAGTCGTTCGCGGTTTTGTCGTTCGCCCTTTTGTCGGTAAACCATTTGATCTCCACCTCCAATACACATTACATAACAGAATAAATAAATAAATACCGTATTTTTCAGTGTAGAAGACGCTCCGAAGTATAAGATGCATCTAGCTTTTGGGGAGGAAAACAAGAAAAAAAAAATCTGCCTCTCTTTCCCACCAATTCGCCTCCTCGCAGCAAACAGTAAGTTTCAGTTTCACTACAGCCTGATTAGCACAAGCAGCTGATTGTTGGTTGGATTGGCCTCCCAACGATCAACTGTTTCAGGCTGCAAGGATTGCCTTAGTCTATTGCCGCCTCTGCGCGCCCCATATTTGGCCTCCGCATCCCATTTTCAGCCTCTGCATACCTCGTTTTAGGCCTCTGCGCGCCCCCTTTCCCACCCGTTCCAGGTGGCAGGGAGTGGAATGGGTGGAAAACGGGGTGCACGCAGGCCGAAATTGGGATGCAGAAGCCGAAGATGGGGCACACGGAAGCAGCAATAGGCAATGGCAAACACTGCACCCTGAAACAGCTGATGGTCGGGAGGCCAATCCAACCAACAACCAGCTCCTTGTGCTAATCAGGCTGTGCTGTTCGCTGCAAGGAGGCAAATTGCTGGGAGGCAGAGTGTGGGCGAGGCTAAATTCAGTGTATAAGACGCACCCACATTTTACCCTCTTTTAGGGGAGGGGGGGAGGCGGAAAGTGTGTCTTATACTCCGAAAAATACGGTACAGAATTATGCATATGCCTATATATATTCTATGTCACAAACATCACAATCTAGCTTGAATATACACATAAACATGGTGGGGGGCGGAGGGGAAGAATCCTGCGAATTTAGAAGACGGATGGCCTAAGGAACAAAGCCGCTACAGGATCCAGTACTTCTGCTAAAGATACTTCGAAGCCCCCTCCCAGAGGTTGTAAAGTGGGTATGTGGGGGGTCTCTTAACAATTCTTCGAGCTCCAAGCATATAAGCAACATCCTGAACCACCAGGAAGCGAGCTTCCTATGATCTTCTCTGCTGTCCTCACCACTCTCTGTAGGGGCTTTCTATCCGAGGCGCTGCGGCCACCAAACCAAACAGGGATGCAGTTTGTTAAAACGCTCTCAATTGTGCCTCGGCAAAAAGTCGCCAGGACAAAAGGAGAAAGATGTGCTCTCCTCATCCGACGCAGGAAATGCAGATGCTGTTTCACACGTTTCACTAAGGATGATGTCCACCAGAGCCTTCAGCCACTAAGGTTTCATTCTTACTGTAATGCACGGGGACCAGGCGAGGCGGGACGTATTTCCGGATGCCTCCTTTGGACATCTCTTTCCCAGGAGTCTTGGCGGTACCGCCACCCTCTTCTTCCTCGTCTCCGTCTTCCGAGTCGCTGAGCTGGGAATGAGATGGGAGAATTGCAAGAATTTCGTTCAATTCAAGAGCAGATCAATGTTTCTTAATCTAGGCGACTTTAAGAGGCGCGGACTTCAACTCCCAGAATTCCCAAGGCAGTGGGTGGACTGCCACACTCACAATTCTATCCAGCCAGCGTTTGCGGACTTAAAATTCCCACACTTTGGGCTGATCACCAGGAGACGGGGAGTTCTAGTCCCGCCTTAGACATGAAACCCAGCTGGTTGACTCTGGGCCAATCACCAGGAGATGGTGAGTTCTAGTTCCGCCATAGAGATGAAAGGTGGCTGGGACACTTTGGGCCAATCATCAGGAGACAGTGGGTTCTACTCCCGCCTCAGGCATGAAAGCTGGCTGGGTGAGTTTGGGCCAATCACCAGGAGACAGTGAGTTCTAGTCCCGCCTCAGGCATGAAAGCCGGCTGGGTGACTTTGGGCCAATCACCAGGAGATGATAAATTCTAGTCCCGCCTCAAGCATGAAAGCTGGCTGGGTGAGTTTGAACCAATCAGCAGGAGACGGTGAGTTCTAGTCCCACCTCAGGCATGAAAGCCGGCTGGGTGACTTTGGGCCAATCACCAGGAGACAGTGAGTTCTAGTCCCGCCTCAGGCATGAAAGCCGGCTGGGTGACTTTGGACCAATCACCAGATGATAAATTCTAGTCCCGCCTTAGACATGCCCCAGGTAAGGCTGTACAGGAAGTCCTCAATTTACAACCACAATTGAGCCCTACAATTTCTGTTGTTAAATGGGACAGTTGCGACGAGAATTTTGCCCGATTTTACGACCTTTCTCGCCACGGGTGTTAAGCGAATCACTGCGGTTGTTACGTTAGTGAATCCAGCTTCCCCCTTGACTCTGCGATCACACGACCCCGGGATACTGCGACCGTCGTAAATGCGAATCAGTTGTCGAGTGTCCCAATTTGGATCAGGATGCCGCAAGGATCGTTAAGTGCGGATGAATGGTCCTAACGTCGAATGGTCGCTCAATGAACCGTTGTAAGTTGAGGACTACCTGTATTCCAATCTTTCTCTCTTTTCTTACCTTGCTAACCAAGTTATCCGGATTTGGTTTGTACTTCAAGGGATCGTCATCAGCTGAAAGGAGAAGAAATCACCGAAAACCGGTTCAATACCGCTCCATTTTTCCACTCCATCCCTCCAAATCCCCCATGACTTACCCAGCCCCCCAGTAAAAACCGCCTTCACCATTTTGTCCACCTGATATTTCAGTTTCTGCTCAATCGGACGCATCTTCTCCAACACCTGTGACACCCCCCCACCAAAAAAAAATAAATTATTGAAAAATAAACCGGCCTTCTTTCATTCGGTCATGTATGTCACAGGGTCCCATGAAGCACGAGCGCTTATCAAGAAAAGGGCATTTTTCGATGCCCTCCCAATTTATTTTATTTAAATACATCCTTGTTTCTCAAATCTGGCAGCTTTGAAGACGGGTGGACTTCAACTCCCAGAATTCCACAGCCAGCAGTCTCAGCTGAGGAATTCTGGGAGTTGAAGTCCACCCATCTTAACATCACTGAGGTTGCTAACAGCCATGCTGGCTGCGGAATTCTGGGAGTTGAAGTCCACCCATTTTCAATTTACTAAGGTTCCTACAAGCCATATTGGCTGGGGAATTCTGGGAGTTGAAGTCCACTCATCTTCAATTTACTAAGGTTCCTACAAGCCATATTGGCTGGGGAATTCTGGGAGTTGAAGTCCACCCATCTTAAAGTTACTAAGGTTGCTAACAGCCTGACCGGCTGAGGAATTCTGGGAGTTGAAGTCCACCTATTTTCAATTTATAAGGTTCCTAAGAGCCATATTGGCTGGGGAATTCTGGGAGTTGAAGTCCACCCATTTTTAATTTACTAAGGTTCCTAAGAGCCATATTGGCTGGGGAATTCTGGGAGTTGAAGTCCACCCATCTTGAAGTTACTAAGGTTGCTAACAGCCTGACCGGCTGAGGAATTCTGGGAGTTGAAGTCCACCCATTTTCAATTTACTAAGGTTCCTAAGAGCCATATTGGCTGGGGAATTCTGGGAGTTGAAGTCCACCCATCTTAACATCACTGAGGTTGCTAACAGCCATGTTGGCTGCGGAATTCTGGGAGTTGAAGTCCACCCATCTTCAATTTACTAAAGTTCCTACAAGCCATATTGGCTGGGGAATTCTGGGAGTTGAAGTCCACTCATCTTCAATTTACTAAGGTTCCTACAAGCCATATTGGCTGGGGAATTCTGGGAGTTGAAGTCCACCCATCTTAAAGTTACTAAGGTTGCTAACAGCCTGACCGGCTGAGGAATTCTGGGAGTTGAAGTCCACCTATTTTCAATTTATAAGGTTCCTAAGAGCCATATTGGCTGGGGAATTCTGGGAGTTGAAGTCCACCCATTTTTAATTTACTAAGGTTCCTAAGAGCCATATTGGCTGGGGAATTCTGGGAGTTGAAGTCCACCCATCTTGAAGTTACTAAGGTTGCTAACAGCCTGACCGGCTGAGGAATTCTGGGAGTTGAAGTCCACCCATTTTCAATTTACTAAGGTTCCTAAGAGCCATATTGGCTGGGGAATTCTGGGAGTTGAAGTCCACCCATCTTAACATCACTGAGGTTGCTAACAGCCATGTTGGCTGCGGAATTCTGGGAGTTGAAGTCCACCCATCTTCAATTTACTAAAGTTCCTACAAGCCATATTGGCTGGGGAATTCTGGGAGTTGAAGTCCACTCATCTTCAATTTACTAAGGTTCCTACAAGCCATATTGGCTGGGGAATTCTGGGAGTTGAAGTCCACCCATCTTAAAGTTACTAAGGTTGCTAACAGCCTGACCGGCTGAGGAATTCTGGGAGTTGAAGTCCACCTATTTTCAATTTATAAGGTTCCTAAGAGCCATATTGGCTGGGGAATTCTGGGAGTTGAAGTCCACCCATTTTTAATTTACTAAGGTTCCTAAGAGCCATATTGGCTGGGGAATTCTGGGAGTTGAAGTCCACCCATCTTGAAGTTACTAAGGTTGCTAACAGCCTGACCGGCTGAGGAATTCTGGGAGTTGAAGTCCACCCATCTTCAATTTACTAAGGTTCCTACAAGCCATATTGACTGGGGAATTCTGGGACTTGAAATCCACCCATCTTAAAGTTACTAAGGTTCCTCACAGCCATATTGGCTGGGGAATTCTGGGAGTTGAAGTCCCCCCATTGTAAAAAGCTAATGGACCAGATAGATCTCCCTGCAGAGGTCCAGGATGGCTCGTACCGTCCGCGTTTCCACCAACCGCAGTAAAGCAGGATGGTTGGCCACAGAATGTCCAGAGGTCTTCTCCAACATCAATTGGGAGAGATCTTGAATGTAGAGGAGCAGGAGATGGTCCTTCACGTCCAGGAAACTGAGGCCCTGGTGGGAGGAGAAAAGGAGGCCGGTGAGCCGTAGGGAAGATTGACAGCCTTGAGTGGAGAGGAACAGAATTTAAGTATGAGATTACCACCGTAGAAGAAACATTATCTGGCATGGACACAGAGCAGATTTGCTGCAGACAAAGTTCACAGTAGAAACAGAATGGATAGTCCTCGAACTTACAACAGTTCGTTTAGTGACTGCCCAAAGTTACGACGGCACTGAAAAAAGGGACATTATGACTGTTTTTAGCATTTACTAGCTGATAACTCGGCGTTCCCCCGGGTATCTATTTATGCCAATCCATTAACATCGCCACAATTTCTAATGTTGGATTTTCTCCCTTACCAGAGGGGGCCCCCGTTGTGGATTACTGCGAAGTCGTTACCATGGCAACTCCATAGCGCTGTACAGTAGAAGCCATTTTAAGGCACAACAGGCTGTATCTTAACAGAACACACACCCCAAGGGGTTTTAGGGGTGTCTTAACCCCGCAGTATTTGTTTCCAGAGAGCAAGTCATCTGTGTACCAACTTTGGTTTAAATTCCTCGAGGCGTTCCAGAGTTATGCTGGAATATGCATAGAATCATTTTAATATATATATAGAGAGATGATATCTCTGTAGTCAAATGATCAACATTTAAATACTCGGCAACTGACCCATATTTACGATGGTTGCAGCGTCCCGGGGGTCATGCGATTCCCCTTTTGATGAGCAAAACCCACGGGGAAGCCAGATTCGCTTAACAACCGGGCGACTCCCTTAACAACGGCAGCGATTCGCTTACCAACCGGTGGCAAGAAAGGTCGCAAAACGGGGCAAAGCTCACTGAACAACTGCCTCGCTTAGCAACAGGAACGGGCTCAATTGTGGCCGTAAGGCGAGGACCGCCTGCATTGGCCCGCCCCCGTCTCCATTCGTTCAACAGTTGGGTTTTTTTTTTAACCTTTTCGGTGGGTAATCGCCTGCTCGTATCTTCCGCGTTAAATGTTGTACGTGATGAGTAACGGCAGCCACCTGTTATCAACAAAAGAGAAGATTTGCAGCTCGGGGTTGAAAGGAAGGGTTCCACCACAAAACCGCGCCCAACTAAACCGCGTCGCTCACGTCATCAACAGGGCGACAACAGCGCAGAGACAGAAGCACGCTGTAAACCCTAAACCTAAAATTAACCCCTAAACCTAACCCCCCTAAACCTAACCCTTAACCTAACCCTAACCCTTAACCTAACCCTAACCCTTAACCTAACCCTAACCCTTAACTTAACCCTTAACCTAACCCTTAACCTAACCCTAACCCTTAACCTAATCCTAACCCTTAACCTAACCCTAACCCTTAACCTAACGCTAAACCTAATCCTAACCCTAACCCTAAACCTAACCCAACCCTAAACCTAATCTTAACCCATAACCTAACCCATAACCTAACCCTAACCCTAACCCTAACCCTAACCCTAACCCTTAACCTAACCCTAATCCTAACCCTTAACCTAACCCTAATCCTAACCCTTAACCTAACCCTAACCCTTAACCTAACCCTTAACCTAACCCTAAACCTAACCCTAATCCTAACCCTTAACCTAACCCTAATCCTAACCCTTAACCTAACCCTAACCCTTAACCTAACCCTTAACCTAACCCTAAACCTAACCCTAACCCTAAACCTAACCCTTACCTTAAGTTGAATCGGCTTGCTTTCAAAGCGCTATTTAAAGCGCCCTTCTTTCTCCGCGCTGGCTGTTGTCACCCTGTTGATGACGTCAGCGACACGGTTTAACCGGGCGCGGCTTAGTCGAGCGCGGTTTTGACGGGTCACGGAAAGGAAGAGTTCTTGGTGGCATCTGAGAAAATGTGTTCTGACCTAGGCTTCGTGACGTAGACTCCGCGTCCCGATAAAACCTCTTTTATTTAGGCTAAAGGGAATTCCTCTCCAGCCAACAACAGTCTTTCAAGAGATTTCACAACTAAAGACCTCGATCGGGCTTGGAGAGCTGCCGGGCCGATATCTTCCA
Source organism: Thamnophis sirtalis (assembly GCF_051295495.1). Lineage (NCBI taxonomy): Eukaryota > Metazoa > Chordata > Lepidosauria > Squamata > Natricidae > Thamnophis > Thamnophis sirtalis. The sequence goes on along the minus strand of NW_028261384.1, from coordinate 138,804,857 downwards.
AACGCCAAGATGTAGCAGCAATTCCTTGGCAGGGAGTCAGGAACAGATCTTCCCCTTAACTAACTGTCTCCTGCCGTGACCCGACAAAAAGGCGAACGGCAAAACTGCGTCGCTAAAACCGCGACGTCATCAATGCGCCGCCAACAGCGCGTCGACAGAAGGGCGATTTACAACAGCGCATCGGCAGAAGGGCGATTTACAACAGCGCGTCGGCAGAAGGGCGATTTAAGTTAAGGTAAGGGTTATGTTTAGCGTTACGTTTAGGGTTAGCGTTACGTTTAGGGTTAGCGTTACGTTTAGTTTTACAGCGCACTTCTGTCGACGCACTGTTGTCGGCGCGATTCAGCGCTCATTCGTCGGAGCGCTTTAGAACACACGGATTTGTCACCGCGGATTTGTCGTTCGCCCTTTTGTCAGTGAACCGTCTCCTGCAAACTCCCCTCCCCTTTTCTCCTCTTTATTCCCCATGGGAGGGGCCATTCACCGTCCACCTGTGCCTTTATATCCGAGTCAACCCTTGTTCCTTAGCTCTTCCCTTCTCCTGACAGCTCTGGGTATGCGCACACTGGGAACAGGCTCCAGTTGCTCTTCTGCCTCACTGATCTCCAACTCCAAAGGCAGCTGATAACTGTCAGACGGCCTTGGCCCCATTTCTGCCTCCGACACGGAGCCCTCCTCCGAGCTTTCCCCAGACACCAGGAGTGTCCCATGTTCCTCCTCAACCTCTTCAGTGTCTGAGTCTGCCACAACAGCATATTCTTTTGTAGATGTTTCATTACCCAATTAGGTAACACCATCAAATGCTAGTAAGGAGTGCTGTTTTAATATCAACGGACAGCAAACAGCACTCAGCAGCACGGATGATGTTACCTAGTTGGGTAATGAAATGTCTGCAATCCCCTCTCCCCCCAACAAGGAAGTTCAGAAAGCACCAAGAATCATTTGCAACCCCAACCAAGGAAGGAAGAAGCAAAATCACATTTATTTATTTTGTTTTTGGAAAAGGGAGAGAAGAAAGACAGCCAGTTGCCAAAGCTGGAACGGGGCTGAACGTTTTTAGGTAGCAGGAAAAGTAAAATCTTTGTCTCACCTGTTCTTGGAGAGATTTGAACAGGTTTAGGGCTGTGGGTAAATCAGCTTCCACCATATCCTGAAACAGACAAGAAAATACAGACAGGGGAGGGGGGGAAATAAAAAATCAATTTCTGAGTCTCAGAGTTATTCCACGATACGATACACTAGCAGAGTTGGAAGGGACCTTGGAGGTCTTCTAGTCCAACCCCCTGCCTAGGCAGGAAATCCTATACCGTTTCAGACAAATGGCTATCCAACATCTTCTTAAAGACTTCCAATGTTGGGGCATTCACAACTTCTGGAGGCAACTTCCGTTCCGCTGGTTAATTGTTCTCACTGTCAGGAAATTCCTCCTCAGTTCTAAGTTGCTTCACTCCTTGATTAGTTTCCACCCATTGCTTCTTGTTCTACCCTCAGGTGCCTTGGAGAATAGCTTGACTCCCTCTTCTTCGTGGCAACCTCTGAGATATTGGAAGACTGCTATCATGTCTCCCCTAGTCCTTCTTTTCATCAAACTAGACATACCCAGTTCCTGCAACCGTTCTTCCTATGTTTTAGCCTCCAGTCCCCTAAGCATCTTTGTTGCTGTGGTGACTAAAACTGGATGCAATAGTCCAAGGGTGGTCTTGTTTTGTCACCCAAAATGCACCCCCTCCCATTACCCCACTAAAATCCAAGCAAATTTCTTTCTCAGTTTATCACCGTGAACCCTCCAGTTTTTAAACAGCCTCCTTTCCAAGAAAGCATGCACAAAGCTGGATGGCAAATTTGCAAAAGGAGATCCCAGAGCTCATCTTTCATTTAAACCTTAAATTCATACTATTTTTTTGAACAAGCCAATCCACACGTTCCTCTTAAGACTTGTATTTCACATCCCTGTTTTAAAATCCTTCCGCCCAAAGTCTTTTCACAAAGTTTTCCTCCCCGAGACACAAAAGGGACTGAAATCACTGCATCTGAATTTAAACCAGTTGTATCAGCAACAGGTCCATCGATTATGGAGGGAAAAGAGGAATGGGGCAAGAAGGAAAGACTAAATAGAGGAAAAAAGGGAGAGGGGGAGAAGGAAAGAATGAATAGAGGAAGAAAGAGAG